>NC_142738.1:14435000-14492500 GCF_051943395.1 Hippocampus bargibanti | reverse complement strand
GCAGGCTCAAGAACCACCTGGTTACTTGGCTGTTGGTCTCCTTGTTCCTGGCCATCCATTGGAGAGGAGCATGATCAGAGACCACTGTGAAACGTCTTCCCAGGAGATAGAAGCGCATTGACTCCAGCGCCCATGTAATGGCAAGGCACTCCTTCTCCATGGTGGAATAATTCTTTTCCCTGGGCAACAGCTTCCTGCTAAGGTACAGGATGGGATGTTCCTCTCCTCCATGTACTTGCGAGAATACATGGATGCATCCGCTTGCACCATGAAGTCCTTGCTGAAGTCTGGTGCCACCAGGATCGGACTGGAACATAGCGGCTGTTTTAGATTGGCGAAGGCCATTTCGGCCTCTGGGCTCCATTTCACCAATCGGGAGTGTTTTTTGGTCGTCAATTCTGTCATGGGGGCTGCTATAGTAGCAAAATCAGCGATAAAGCGTCTATAGTAGCCAGCCATGCCTAAGAACGACCTCACCTGCTTCTTGGTAAGGCGTTGGGGCCAATCTTGTATAGCCCGTAGTTTTGCTTCTTGAGGCTTCACCAGCCCCCGTCCTATAGTGCAGCCCAGGTAGTTGGTCTCGCCAAATGCCAACCTGCACTTTTTCGGGTTTGCTGTGAGACCTGCTTTTCTGAGGGAGTCAATCACAGCTTGCACTCGGGGTAAGTGACTCTCCCAGTAGGGACTCTGTATGACGACATCATCTAAGTATGCTGCTGCATACCTCTTGTGGGGGGTGAGAATCCGGTCCCTTAGGCGCTGAAACGTGGCGGGTGCTCCATGGAGACCAAACGGGAGCCTGGTGTATTGGTAGAGCCCCTCAGGTGTGGCGAAGGCTGTCTTGTCCTTTGATGCCGGGGTCAGGGGCACCTGCCAATAACCCTTTGTGAGGTCGAGAGTGGTGATGAAGCGTGCCTGTCCCAGGGAGTCAATAAGATCATCAACACGAGGCATCGGGTACGCATCAAATTCAGACACCTCATTCAACTTCCGATAGTCATTGCAGAATCGTATTGACCCGTCTGGCTTGGGAACCAACACGATCGGACTTGCCCAGGCACTTTGGGACTCCTCAATTACTCCAAGTTCCAGCATCTTCCATATCTCCTCCTGAATATCTGCCTTACGGGCCTCCGGCACCCGGTATGGACGTTGGTGGACCGTTTTTCCATGTGTGGTGCGTATCTCGTGTTGCACCACGTCGGTGTGTCCAGGTATGGAGGAGAAGACGTCTTGGTTACGCTCAACCAATTCGAGGGTCATCTGGCGTTGGTGTGGGGACAAATTTGGACCCGTCTGGACGTCTTCTCTGGCCGGTTCCTTCGCCTCGCTGGGGGGTAGGCAACTAAACAGCGCCTCTCTGGCATGCCATTTCTTTAGGAGGTTAACGTGATACATTTGCTCAGGTTTCCTCTTACCAGGTTGCCTCACCTTGTAGTTTAGCTCTACCACGCGTTCGATGACCTCAAAGGGCCCCTGCCAGGATGCCAGGAACTTGCACTCCACGGTTGGTACCAAGACCAGCACTCGGTCCCCTGGCTTGAACTCTCGAGGCTGGGCAGGTCTATTGTAGGAGGCTTGCTGCTGTTGTTGGGCTGCTTCCATGTGTTCTCGCACTATGGGATAAATGGCCTTCATCCTTTCCCGCATGTCCCCCACATGCTCGATGAGGGTACGTTGTCGGCACGGCTGCTCTTCCCAAGCCTCTTTGGCGATATCCAGCAGTCCCCGGGGCCTGTAAGAGTACAACAACTCAAAGGGTGAGAAACCGGTAGAAGACTGTGGTACCTCCCTCACGGCAAACAGCAAGTATGGGAGCAGTTGACGCCAGTTTCGGCCATCTTCTTTGATAACTTTCCTCATCATGGCCTTGAGTGTTTTGTTGAATCGCTCTACCAATCCATCTGTCTGTGGGTGGTAGATGGAGGTTCTCAGCTGCTTGACCTTGAGCAGGGCACACAGGTCCTTCATGACCTTGGACATAAAGGGGCTTCCCTGGTCGGTCAAAGGGTCATCTCTTTTGGGATCCCTACCCGGCTGGCGAGAGCAAACAGTTCCTTTGCGATCTGCTTTGTGGTAGCCTTTCTGAGGGGCACAGCTTCTGGGAACCGGGTGGCATAATCCATCATTACTAAAATATACTGGTGTCCCCTAGCACTTTTTGGTAGAGGTCCGACTATGTCCAGCCCAAGCCTCTGAAAAGGGGTCTCAATGATGGGTAAGAGAATTAGCGGGTTTCTGTATGTGGGCTTGGGCGCCACCTGTTGGCACTCGGGGCAAGAACGACAATAGTTCTCCACATCCTTGTGCACCCCTGGCCAGAAGAACCGTTGCAAGATTCTCTCTTTTGTCTTTTCCACCCCTAGGTGTCCCCCTAGCAGATGTGTGTGTGCCAAGTCCAGTACTGTAGCTCGGTGTGGTTGTGGTACAAGAAGTAGCTCACGTACTTCATCATTTTGCTTTGTAACCTGGTATAATAGCCCCCGATCAACCGCAAAATGGGGGTATGTGGGGCTTGTCCTTTCCCCCAGTACTACACCCTCTAAAACCTGCACATTCTTCATGGCGTTGGCAAGGGTAGGATCCTGTAACTGGGCTGTACCATACCGGCCTGTTAGAGGAAGCAGCTTCTGGGTCCCTGGGTTCTCATCACCACTGGAAGCCGGGAGGTTTTCTGGCGCTGGAGTTTCCTCGGCGGTCTTTGGGCCAGACTCCGTCTCCGGTGGTGCATTTGCTGTCCCTAGGAGGGCACAGGCTGGGGAGAGTGAATTAGAGGGGTAGGCTTGAGTATTCACTGTACGCGTCTTACCTCTTCCCTTCCGAGGTAGTCGGGCCAGTCTTTCCTGGGTTTCTCTCCACAGTGGGTGAAATGCCGGGCAGTCGCGTCCAATCAGGAGGGGGACAAGGAGAGAGTCAACCACACCAGCTACCGTGCGGATGATTCCCTTGGTTGTGGTCATGGTGAGTTCAGTAGTGTGGTACTCTCTGGTGTCTCCGTGGACGCAGGAGACTGGAAGGGTTTTCTCTGGAGATAACCTGGTTGGATCGACCAGCGTTTGGCGCACCAAGGTGACCAGGCTTCCGGAGTCCAGCAGGGCTTCAACATCCTGTTGATTCACTGTCACCGGACAGGTGGGGGGCCTTGTTAGTGAGCTTTCACTACCCCCCAGGAGGGAGGCATAGTGAGCAGGGTGGGCACTGGAAGAGTCAGCGGTCGGCATGGACTCTTCCGCTGGTTTTCCACACTGCCATGAGATGTGTCCCGTCTCTCCGCATCTGTAGCATCGTCTGGTTTCGGTGCCACTGGGCGTCCGCCACTGCCTGGGTGGACTTCTGACACTACCTGGAGCAATCTTGGCGGGCTTGGGCAACTTTGGGCGGGCCATTTCAGTCCGGGATGGGGGTGTGTTGCCGGTTTCCCTCTTGGTCGTTCGCAGCATCTCCGCTGTGGCCTGGTACTGCTCCACCGCTGCCACTGTTTGACCCGCAGTAGTCAGCGACTGCTGACTAATTATCCTTTTTGCCTCATAGGGCAGGGCTCGTAAGTAGCGATCCACGACAATGGCCTCGACCACCTCAGCTGCCGTGCTCCTTTCCGGTTCCAGCCACTTCCGTGTGATGCGGGCCAATTCGTGCATCTGTGCCCGTGGAGGTTGGTCTGGCTGGAAAGTCCAGGTGTGGAAGCGCTGTGCCATCCCAAACTTGGTGAGCCCATGTCTGCTGAGAATTTCAGCTTTTAAATAGTCGTAGTCTTCTGCTCTGTCTGCGGTCAAGTCCAGGACAGCATTCAGCGATTCCCCTGTCAGGAAGGGTGCAAGCAATCCCACCCACTGCTGCTTGGGCCACTTTTCTCGAGTGGCGGTTGCTTCAAACGTATGCAAGTACGCCTCAACATCATCCGCCCCCCCAATCTTGGCTAAAAAAATCCCCCGCCTTCACCCGGGGCATGTTCTTGGCGGCCATTTGTTTTTGCAAGAGCAATTCCTCTGCCTTGGCCATTTGTTTTTGCAAGAGCAATTCCTCTGCCTTCAGTTCATTGGCTCTCCTTTGCTCCTCCAGGAGAGCCAAATTGGTCTGATATTGGGCTTCCTGACTTGCAAGCAGGGTTTTCAAAATGTCTTCCATTTTTACGAGTCTTCTCTTTATTATCCCCAAGTGTGTGAATAATGCCCGCTTTACAGTAAATTGCCATGAGGGAAACCTACTCAACATCCCCCCCCCCCCCCCCCCCATCTTGGCTAAAAAAATCCCCCGCCTTCACCCGGGGCATGTTCTTGGCGGCCATTTGTTTTTGCAAGAGCAATTCCTCTGCCTTGGCCATTTGTTTTTGCAAGAGCAATTCCTCTGCCTTCAGTTCATTGGCTCTCCTTTGCTCCTCCAGGAGAGCCAAATTGGTCTGATATTGGGCTTCCTGACTTGCAAGCAGGGTTTTCAAAATGTCTTCCATTTTTGTAATTGAGGATATTTTCAATTTAGAAAAAACATAACACAAACCATCAATGTCCATGCACTTACTACCGCTTGTCCAGTGCCCGTATCCTCCACCATATGTGATATCATGAGAGGCTAGCTCTCAGCGGGACGGGACAAGAAGTGCAATGGATGACAGGTTTGGATACAAACAAAAGGTTTTAATCAAGGGTTCCAGGGGGTATTCACAAGCAACAAAGGTTTGAATAGTGTCTCTTCCAATACTTATCAAAATAAAGTCTCTTCTGATACTTAAATCCAAATAAAGTCTCTTCTGCTACTTAAATCCAAATAAAGTCTCTTCTGAGGTAAAACTGAAGACGGAGTTCTTTACAAGAGTCTCTAGGCCTCACCCCTCTTGACGTCCTCGTCATGTAGCCTAGCCACCTTAGCTAGGTTCAAATCCAGTGTCCAGTCGTGTGGTCCCAACTGGCAATGAGTTCCACGCAGCAATCAACTTCTCCACAGAGCACAGCAATCGAGCTTGTCTTTCCCCCAAGCTCCACACTCAGAGGCTCTCTGCCTTAAGAGCCCTACTTTCCAATCAAGCCCTGATCAGCTGCAGGTGTTTGGGTTTAATTGCTGCCTTCCACCAGGTGGGGCCAAGACTCTCTCTGGGTGGAGCCATCTTAGGGGGATGTATTTGCCCTCCAGGACACAGCCTCTCGTGACATCACTATATATATATATATATATATATATATATATATATATATATATATATATATATATATATATATATATATATATATATATATATATATATATATATATAAAAAAATCCTCGTCTCACCCACCATGGGTGGTGTCTGTCCCCATTTCAGCTCGGGTCCTCTACCAGAGGCCAGGAAGCTTGAGGGTTCTGCGCAGTATCCGTGCTGTTCCCAGCACTGCGCTTTTCTGGACCGAGATATCCGATGTTGTTCCCGGGATCTGTTGCAACCACTCGTCGAGTTTGGGGGTCACTGCCCCAAGTGCTCCGACCACCACAGGCACGACTGTCACCTTTACCTTCCAGGCTCTCTCCAGCTCCTCTCTGAGCCCTTGGTATTTCTCGATTTTCTCATGTTCCTTCTTTCTGATGTTCCCATCACTCGGGACCGCTACATCCACGACAACGGCTTTCCTTTCCCCTTTATCTATGACCACGATATCTGGTTGGTTGGCCATTACCATCTTGTCAGTCTGTATCTGGAAGTCCCACAGGATTTTTGCTCGGTCATTCTCCACCACCTTGGGAGGTGTTTCCCATTTTGACCTTGGGGTTTCCATTCCATACTCCGCACAGATGTTTCGGTAGACTATGCCAGCCACCTGGTTATGGCGCTCCATGTAGGCTTTCCCTGCCAGCATCTTACACCCTGCAGTTACGTGTTGGATTGTCTCAGGTGCCTCTTTGCACAACCTACACCTTGGGTCTTGTCTGGTGTGGTATATCCCTGCCTCTATGGCTCTGGTGTTCAGGGCCTGCTCTTGGGCAGCCAGGATGAGTGCCTCTGTGCTGTCCTTTAGGCCAGCCCTCTCTAGCCACTGATAGGACTTCTTGAGATCAGCCACTTCTGCTATGGTTCGGTGGTACATCCCGTGTAGGGGCTTTTCCTCCCATGATTGTCCCTCTTCCAGCACCTCATCCTCTGTTCCCCATTGACTGAGACATTCTCTGAGTACATCATCCGTTGGAGCCTTCTCCTTGATGTATTCATGGAGCTTGGATGTTTCATCCTGGACAGTGGCTCTCACACTCACTAGTCCCCGGCCTCCTTCCTTACGGCTTGTGTACAGTCTCAGGGTGCTGGACTTGGGATGGAACCCTCCGTGCATGGTGAGGAGTTTTAGGGTCTTAACATCCGTGGTCTGAATCTCTTCCTTTGGCCACCTTATTATTCCTGCAGGGTATCTGATCACTGGCAGGGCATAGCTGTTTATTGCCCGGGTCTTGTTCTTGCCATTGAGCTGGCTTCTGAGGACTTGCCTCACCCGCTGGAGGTATTTGGTCGTAGCCGCTTTCCTTGTTGCTAATTCGAGGTTGCCATTGGCCTGTGGGATACCGAGGTACTTGTAGCTGTTTTCAATGTCTGCTATTGTTCCTTCAGGGAGTGAGACCCCTTCAGTGTGAACTACCTTGCCCCTCTTAGTCACCATCCGACTACATTTCTCCAGCCCGAATGACATTCCGATATCACTGCTGTAGATCCTGGTTGTGTGGATCAGGGAGTCTATGTCCCTTTCGCTCTTAGCATACAGCTTGATATCATCCATGTAGAGGAGGTGACTGATCGTAGCTCCATTTCTGAGGCGGTATCCATAGCCTGTCTTGGCGATTATCTGGCTGAGGGGGTTCAGTCCTATGCAGAACAGCAGTGGGGAGAGTGCATCACCTTGGTATATGCCACATTTGATGGACACTTGCGTTAGTGGCTTGCCATTGGCTTCAAGTGTGATTTTCCACATCCTCATCGAGTTTGCAACGAAGGCTCTCAGGGTCCTGTTGACCTTATACAACTCCAAGCATTCATTGATCCATGTGTGTGGCATCGAGTCATATGCTTTCTTGTAATCAATCCAGGCTGTGCACAGGTTGGTATGTCGGGACCTGCAGTCTTGAGCGACTGTTCTGTCAACCAGCAGCTGATGTTTGGCACCTCTAGTATCTCTACTAATGCCTTTCTGTGCTTTGCTCATGTATTGATCCATGTGTCCACTTATCTTAGCCGCAATGATGCCTGACATGAGCTTCCATGTTGTGGAGAGACAGGTTATTGGCCGATAGTTGGAAGGAACTGCACCCTTTGAGGAATCCTTCATGATCAGGATTGTTCGCCCTTCGGTTAGCCATCCTGGGTGAGTCCCATCCATCAGCAGCTGGTTCATTTGTGCTGCTAGGCGCTCGTGGAGAGCTGTTAGTTTCTTTTTATATATATATATATATATATATATATATATATGCGATAGTAAGCCCAAAAATTCTCCCAGATGATTGTGAAGAAAAACACTGGCACACGAGGATAATCGCTTGTTACAGTCCTGATCGGCATCTGCTAGGCGACTTTCATTCCAAAGAGGGAGAAAAAAACACTTTTTTAAGGATGTCAACCACTTTAGGATTTACAATCATAACATTTGAACAGGTTTAACATTTATGATTGTCAGCCAACACCTTTGAGTGACTTACAGTGGACAAAAAATGCACTCTTCACCCACACCCCACACCACACCACAGGACAGACAGACTCTTAACACCATCTGACAATAACACTTCTGCTGACTTTGATCTGAAGGCTTTGAAAATATTTAAATGTGTGTACCTCCCTTGAAATTATTCACGTTTATGATGAGGCTATAGGAGGCAGGCAAAAAAAAATCTTGTTAAGAAACTTTTTAGTGACTGGCAGTTCACTGTTATTAATCCCAGATGTCCGCGCTTGTAACCCAGTTTGCTGCTGGCACATAGAAAAGTAATATTTTTTTTGTTCTTCTTCTTGTTCCCTCTTGAACATGAGCGTCCTGTTCATTCCACCATGTTTTTGCTTTCATGAATAATAGACGATTCCTGGCGAAGATTAAAGTGGACTTAATTCTACCACCGCTTGACTCTCCTTCCCAGAAGTGTGTCCTTTAACAGTGCCTTTTCTCGTCAGTTTCCTTGATAACGTCACATTTCTGCTTGAGTTGAGCACGTTATTAAAGGAGGACATGCAATTTTTACGAGTCTTCTCTTTATTATCCCCAAGTGTGTGAATAATGCCCGCTTTACAGTAAATTGCCATGAGGGAAACCTAAAACAAACAACTATAACAGGCATGTTATTATATATATATATATATATATATATATATATATATATATATATATATATATATATATATATATATATATATATATATATATATATCTTTTTTAAATTCCCTTGAAGGCACATGGTTCACTCTTGGCATGTTTTTTTCCACCTGACAAATTTGTGTCTCAACACGGGCACTTACCCAAGAATAGTCACTCTGGATGAGGAAAAGATGGTGGACAATCTAATCATAAAAAATACTATAAAATCAGTCAGTTACTGTTGAAATGCTCTTCCTTAATGTGATGAAATGACAGCCTTAATTGAGCAAAACGCAAAACAAGTAAGCAAGTTTATGGAGTTCTCTTATTTTTTTAAGACCTGTGGAGGTCCTCCCCTTGCTATTGCGACCTTGTTGAAGTGTCCTTGAGCAAGCTACCGAACCTCTAGCTGCTCCTAATGCTGAGTTATGAGTAAGTAGACAAAGAAACAGTGTAAAACGCTTTCAGCTTAAAAGGTAGAAAAGTCCTATATAAATGATAACCCGTTCTCACTTGGGTATGGACTCACTTATGTTGACTTCTTTTCAGATCAACACCTTAACTATTATGAACTTAAAATAGTATCAGTATGTAAAACATAAATAAATAAAATGCTTCCGTATGACTTACGACTTTAATTTCATGTTGTTATCTGTGGAAAATTACAAATATACATATGTAGATATGAAATTCACATAATTTCCCTACATTTTGTTGAAACAAAAATTCTGATTATGATCCATAGATTATGAATATTATATATTGTGCAGCTTCATTTTAATGTGTCATAAATTGACCTCTCGACTGAGGTTTGCCTGTATTTTAGGGGCAGCATCTTATACAAAGTACAGCGTGTTTATTTTTTTTCAGTGGCGGGGTAAATTACGATAAGAATGGACAAAAATATATCAATATATGTATGGCTATAGATATTTGTATTCTTTGAATGGTCTATCGCCTACAGTTCTGTGTTACACAAATACAGCTGCCAGCCATTGGGCAATATTTAGAATGAGCAATGGCGAGTGGAGGGCAACACATGATTGGGAAACACATACAATATGGCTCCGCATTTTTATTTCAGATATAATTTGTTACTGTGCTTAATTAGATTTATAGCTATCTGTACTTAAGATGAGTATTTTTGTGGCGACTTTTTACATTGATGGCCTATTTTTGAAAACGGTTATTTGTACTTTCTACAATTTATCGTGTCAGAATGGGCTTGCTACTTTTCTCAACCTCCATCGATGGAAACAAAATAAGACAGAGCCATTGAAAAAAAAATATGTCTAATCCGAAATAACATTGTAGAAGTAAATCGTATTTTTAATTATCATTCGACAATTCATTTTTTTTTGTCAGTCAGTCCGCAATGTTAGCAAATCTATGCGAACATGTGATAGCATAAAAACAAATGTTTTTTGCTCTCCTATTCAAATGCAATAGAAGTAAAAGAATAATACGAAATTATAAATAAAACTGACTGACATGCTTTGAAATACGCATGGGGTAATACATATACTTTAAATCTACCAATATGCAAATCCGTAGGTGGAAACTCCGAGTATGTGGGGTTTATTGTGGCTATGAAAAATAATAAAAGCATGAGAATAAGATTTTTTAAAGTACAATGATTACATAATACTTTAATTCTGAAAAAAGAAAAACATCTTCCACCGAGTATGGTGACAACCTTTGAAATGGGAGTTAGCCTAGTTTTATGACATAAAGTCCAAAGTTCAAAATCGGATTGCTCCAAATTGCTAAATTGGAAAATGTTTTTTTTTCTTCTTCCTGGATTTAACCTAAAAATGACATTTCATTTAGTTCACTCTTAATTCTCAATGGCTCGTTTTAGGTTTTCCAAAACAAACATCACATTTAAGACTAAATAATACATGCTTGTACTTAAGTGCAGTATCTTTAAAGTACAATTGCATTTAGATGAATTGTGTCCAGTGCCTCAAAACAACAGGTTGATTGTTGTGTAGGAAAAAATTAAGAATGACAACATGGGGTACTGCATATGTACTGTAATCAAGGCAATGATGCGATGGACTGGGAAGAGGAAGGTGAGGGGATGGATGAATTGGATAGGGGGTCGGGGAAAGCGATGAGTAAGAGGTGACTCAACAGCCCACTACTATAAGACACGCCGATGGCTGCCCAACAGTGGACACACTCACGACCAAAAGGTAAGCACTTTTATTTTTCTCTGTGCTTGACCTTGCATCCTTCGTGCTTTTTTGAAAGCTTAACATTCCACATTGTTAATATGTATCATGAATATATATATATATATATATATATATATATATATATATATATATATATATATATATATATATATATATATATATATATATAAAATAGCATTTAGGTATATCGATATTATTGACGGCTGAAAATAAGGTCAGGTGTTTTGATTCTTAATAGGCATAATTAACTTGAAATTATTGCTTTGAATTTTTTTTATGTTTTTCTTTATTTTAGAGAGAAATGGAAACGGGTGGGATTTCATTCTCTTTCCGAGATTTGAGCACTGGATTTATATTTTTCCTCCTGTACCTTGTTAAAAAAATAATAATAATGAACATTAACAGGATTTTATGTTATTTTTTTGCTGTTTCTTTACTGTCCGATAATAATAGTAATAAAAATATGTTACTTTGTATTTTTATGTTTTGAAGATGAAATAATCAAAACAAGGAAAAATCTAGAGTTAAAATTATGATATCATTAAATTACAGGCCAGATCTTATTTTTACTGCTACAAGCTTTCTCATCCTATTTGTTATATAAATTCATAAAAAGAAACAAACAAAAGAAATTAGGATTGCAATAATTTCATTTTGAAAGTATTAGTATTGTAATAAATAAATGATTGAAAATGGTCTTGAAACTTTCCCATCCATTCATAACTAATGATTGTCTCCTATTGATAAGGATGGCGAGCCAAGTAAGATTTGGATAACAGACCAAATTAGGTTAAGCGCGGACATGCGGAAGCGTTTGATCTTTGTACCCAACTTTCATTTGAAGGAATCTCAAATATTTGCCTGCACAATCAAACAGGTTGCGTCAATATGTGGAAGGAAGTGACGGTTATGTTGCTTGCTGGGGAAAGTGCACAAAAGACTTGAATGACAAAACTGTTGGCATTTCTCCCGTCATCCACAGCCACAAACAAACACAATGGACTGTATCACCTTAGCCATCCTGGTGTCCGTGTCTCAATTCTGGGGTGCGGTCATGGCGGTCCCCATGTCGGTAGAGGTCATCAGGATGAAAGCCATAGTGGAAGGGAAATCCAAGCAGCTGGTTGCCAGACTCAATAAAATCCAGGTAACTTCTCCAGAAGGCCAAAACGATATTGTTTTCTGCAAATGGGCAGGATGCTATATTACCATGAAAAAAAGACAAGCATTTTCTGTGTTAGGCTCGTGTGGACAGAATAGCAAAAGAATAATTAATATACAGATGTCCAAATAAGGGTCCCTGTCTTGGCAGTTTTCCAGAAGATCCACACCTGATCGAAATATTCACGATCATTGTAATGCTGCTTCAGAGCTGATCACCTGAGTCAGGTGTGTGAAAACGAGCAGGACGGTAGCCCACTAGCCCCAGAGTTAGACACGTCTGATCTAGAAGGACTTTCAGTCAGAACGGTTAGTTATGAAGGGAGGATCAGAAGGGATCGAGCATTTTCCGTTGCTGGTCCCACTCTCTACAATGACTGAACATTTGGCAAGCCCCCTCGCTGCACATCTTTAAAACCTGCCTCAAAACTTGTAATCTTTGGCATTTTACTCAGCATGATTCTGACTTGATCTTGGTTTTACTCCCTGGTGCTTTCGGCTATCTTTGTGACTGCTTTATTTCCTATATGATAGCTGTCCACGTTAAGCGCTTTGTTACAGCTTCAGCTATTGTTAAAGCGCTATATAAATCAATATGTATTGTATTGTATTGTATTTAGTTGTCGGTTAATCATCGCATCCTCAGCATATTGGTTATTGTGTGAGTCGAAATGAACAGACTTGATTTGTTGTCTGTGGCGTGGCAGGTTCCCCATGGCATGACACTGACGCCACCGGCCGACCGACTGGACGGACTCTCTTCGGTGGTGATGCTCCTAGACGGCTACGAAAAGCTCATCTCAGACTCTCTGAATGTATCTCAGGTGAAGGCAGAGATCTCGTGGCTGAAGAGTTACCTCGGTCAATGGAAGAAGGGCCGCTGCGGAGAGGCACAGGCCAACAAGAACTCCGCCGCGAACGGTGCGCTACAACGGTTGCAAAGTCAGCGAAGCTTTGTTCTCACTGTCGGCATTGAGGCGCTGGTCAGAGTCAAGGACATCCTCACTCGGATGCTGCAGAACATGGAGCACCTGGACAAATGCTGAGACAGAAACTCAAACAAATACGTTACATCCACTGAAGACTCCAAATCAGTTCTGACCTTTTTTTAATGAAAACTAATAAGGGATGCAGGGTCCATTTTGTCTTTGCTATTTTCATTTACATAACTTGCTAAAACAAAATCATCACTGGATGTCAACATTTGCGAGGCAGTTCTGCAAGGTGTCCAAAAAGCCACAATACCCTTTTCCCCCCATTTTCTATCAGATGTATGCTCTTCCGCTGATCTTCAGTCTGGGTCAGACAAGGTTGCACTTACAACCTAATCTGTCAAATGAATATGGCCTCACATCTTATGAATGACAGATCAAACAATAAAGCACCTTTTAATGGTTTTGACATTCAGAAGAAACACCCACAAAAATAGCTAAGTAAGAAAGCAAGAAGAGTATTTTGTCATCATTCACATTCACATCAATGGAGAATTGACTCTTCAATTAAGCTAATGTGCATGCTTGACGAATGTGGAAGTTGGAGAAAACCGGCACAAGAAGGGCAAGAACACACAAACACGATGTAGAAATGACGCAGCCCGGATTCAAACCCAGAACCTCAGAACTGTGAGACAGGTGTGCTGACCACTGGGGCTTCATTCTTATTTAAATACTGGGCTGTTATTTATGCAAATACACCCACCACCAGCTTTTGTTACTGCTATTTATCATCTTCAAATGTGCATTTTGTATATTTTTGTACTGTATTTACTGCTTTTTGAAAACTATTTAAGGATAAATAAGTTGATTTTTGTTTAAATTCACAAGTAACCCTTTTGATGCAGCCATCTTTCGACATCGCTTGGATTGGTTTTTCCTTTTTTTTATTTCAATAGTTCAAATGGCAGATAAGTTGATGAGCACTGCACAACATTTTTATGGCATTTTTATGGTTACCCTATTTTTCATAAAAGTGACAACTTGACTACCCTATAAGAACCAGACAATCTAAAGCAACCTGAGTACTGGGGTTGAGGTCTGGGGACAAATATGGTCTTGCAAGGAGCTTTATTCCCCCATTTATTTCCCCATTGCGGGACGAATAAAGGTATTCTGATTCTGATTATTCTGTGTCTAGTCAACAATGCCTCTACTTTTTAGGGTATGTGCCTCTGTTAGACGAACTGAATGCCTTTCAATACCTTGAACACATCTTCCACTGAGAAAACCAACACAGGGACGGGGAGAACATGCAAACAGGACACAGAATTGAACCCAGCATCTCTGCAATGTGAGGCGGACCTGTCCATCACCATGCCACCACAAATTTGTATTTATTAAAGATATTATTTGCATACAATTTGACAAAACCCGTAAAAAAAAAACAAATTATTTTTTTAGCTTCTAAAGGTTTTTGCTAATTTTGAATAAAACCATTCCAGGTATTTGCTTTTTCTAAAATTGAGAGGCAGACTTACAAACCATGATTCAAAAGTGTTGCCCTCTGTTGTGATCTTGCAACAAAAACAGATTGCCGAAGCAATTACATTATCCACACAGCCAATTGTTTTAATCATTTTAATATAAAGACAACCAAAATGTACAATAAAAACGTGTGGCTGTTTGACAGGGGAGGTCATAATGGTTGAACACCAGGACTTAATACAAATGTGTGTAATTATGACACCTCACCAATGAATCAGGAATTGATTCCAAACGTCCAAATGAAAATGAGTTTAAAAAAACCATTTGTTTTTTCTTATTCCGGAGCCTTTTTCGCTGTGGGAGAGAAGTTTTTTCCTGTACTGCTCAACCAGGCTGTCGAAATGATCTGTACCCCTGTTCCTCGAATGCTTTATTGCGCCTTGAGCCTGCAGGAGAGAGAACACGGCCACAGAAAAGGCATATTTACGTCTATACAACATATTGTTCCAAAACAGAATGACGACTCATACATCGAGGACGACGTGCCCATTCGCACGGCAGAATTGAATCAAAACCTATAAATCCATATATTACCTATGACATTTTGATGTAGATACATGTATTTTCATTTCTCTATTAAAATGTAATTCCTAACATTAAATAATAATAATAATAATAATAATAATAATGCATTTCATTTATCAGTGCCTCTCAAAACTATTAAGGTCACTTTAGAGTCACAGGATAGGTTTTTCTGTGGGTGCGCAGCGGCAGCCACATGCGCCAGCGTTCACTCAACCCGGAAGGGGCCATTCATTCATATTTGTTCATTAGAATATCAGTAATGCTGTAAAACCTCATTCCTTGGCTGTGTGCGCTTCTCCATCTGCCGCATTTGACGGTCTTTTCTGCTGCCTCCACGCTGAGGTTTCTTGGGGGGTGGAGCCTTCTGCTTCCCTTTGTCACGCATTCTGAAAGAGTCCGAATGTTTGTAACAAGTCAGCTCTTTAGAGTGTTGACAGCTACGGATGTGAAAATAGCAGTTTTTTTCAGCCCGAGTATGATTCCAAGTACTGTACTAACATATGAATACTTATCCAGCATCCAGCTACCAACACGAAGTTTTCAGACCAAACAAGTAAAGCAAAATGCATTGACGTGATGGAAGGACTGCTACAATGTGTCCTTTTTTCGGTCAGGGGCGTTCCTTCAGTGACGTAGGATGAGGACTCGTCACCATCTCAAAAACAAGACTTCTGGAATATTCAGCGCGAGTCTTAAAACGTAAAATATAGCTATATGCGGTGGAATCTTTGTAAAATACATACATATAGTAGAAGTCATTTGAAGCCATTTTACAATTTATGGACACAACTTGTCCGGAGACGTCGGTTGTCCTTTAATTATAGCCTGCAGAACAGGGCACTCCAGTGATGTGGCGCTTCAATCTGACCATTGTATAAGGCGTATAAACAGTAGAAGAAAGAAACAGAAGAAACATTCAATGTGGGATCCCATATGAACAATGTGCCAATTCTCATTTCAATACTGGAGCATCCTTGCGTATAGCAGCATCTACAGCAGACATGGGCAAACTACGGCCCGCGGGCCACATAGGTTTAGGTTTATGTTATGTTAGGTTTTTTAATCCGGCCCGCCGAATTTGTCCAAATTATAGTAAAAACTGTCTGAAACTCATGACAAAAAGTTAGCGGACACCAGGGACAACTCTGAAAAGTTGCCTGCCCCATTTTTTACAACTTGAAACACAATAATCGCAAAAAAAAAAACATTATTGCAAAATATAAAGGATGTTTTGTTTTTTGTTTTTTCGATTAAAGATGTACCTACCACAAATAAGCCCTTGCTTAATTTATGGTAAATGTCCCATGCTGAAAATTTTGCTCCAGTTGTCGTTTATCCATACACGGTTTGTTGTGGTGCACAATGCAATTCTTGCGTTGCGTTGTCTGCTACAAGCCATGAAGCGCCTTTCCAAAACTCTCAAGCAGACTTTACAGTCACGGGATAATGTACGTTTATGTTTTGTAGCGTCATAAATTTTGTTAGCTTCTTTTGAATCTTTCTTCTGGGGCTGATGTTCTGTGCATCTACTTTGAAAAATGATATGCAAATGCACAGCCTTATAACGCTCAGGAAAGTCCGGAAGCAAAAGCAGGCTTCTGATTGGCTGTATGGCAAGTATGCAAATTTCAGCTGCAGGTAGGACAGCCTATGTCTGTGTGCTTGGCAACAATACACATGTACTGTTTGCGCGTGAAGGCGAGGGCGTCCGTGGCGAGTTTGTAGCGCGCGGTCAGGACAATCCATCCATGATTTTGCCGAGTTTAACACAAGTAGATTATTGAGCTTGAGTATTTCGTTATGTAATAATAGGTTTTGAATGTTGAAAGTTATTTCATTTTTCAATGAATGTTGATTTCTTTAACTTTGCACCTTCAATTGAAACGTATTAAAAACAGACACAATTTTGATAAATCACAGTGCATATTTTATTTTAATCTATTTACATTTCCTCCTCCCAGTGTCTGCGAAATAGTATGTAAATGCCATATCCTGCATATTCCTTTAGACAAATTTATTAACTCAGAAGGGCTATTTTTCACATTTGAAAGAGTTAATAAATTGGGCTGTAGTGTTCTTACTGTGCTATGAGGTTTGCACATACTACATTTAACGCTTTAGTATATCCGGCCCAAACTCTCCCTCCAAATGCTACTGGCCCGGCATATCTGTCAAATTTTAGAACCCATTGTGGCCCGAGAGTCAAAAAGTTTGCCCAACCCTGATCTACAGTATACCTGATTTTGGGTCCTCGGTGGGATGGGAAAGGCAGAACTTTCCTTCGCTTCTTTCCGTTCTCAAGGTCCACATGCTCCACTTTGGGTGTGGTCTGGAAGCCGGAGTGTTGCCTGGGACTCGGTTTGTTGTGAGGGGCTGATGAAAAACCTACAGGGAAAGATTGAATTGTGCCGAGAGAGAAAAAGGGAAAAAAAGGTATTAAGGATGCCTGGCCATGACTGTAAGCTTGACATTACTTTTATGCTAGTATTTAACAACATTTATATTCAGGACACTGCTTTAGTTCTACCTTGTTTGTTTCTTTTTGGGTCTTGCTCAGTCTGGGATTGTTTCATCTGATGCGCCGCACTAGCTCTGCCACCATGTTTGTTGAAACTCTGTTCATGCAAAACCAAAGCAGAAAAAAGATGTGAATCAAGTTGAACAGAGCTTCTTAAACATTATATAAACAGTGTTAAATAACACACACACACACACACACACACACACACACACACACACACACACACACACACACACACGTGTTTTTGCAGTCGCATTTCTTTGATCTTGAGCTTGCGGGAATCTTCCAGGGAAAACTCCACGATGGGTCTCTGTAAGACGACAAACAAAGCCAAAAAACAAGTCAAAAATTATTATATTACATGTCAGCATTTGACCTCCCATTCTTCTAGTGAACTTTTAGTGATGCATTTTAATGGGTTTATATCATTTTCAACAAAGCCCAAATTAAATTAAGACTTGCGCAATTTCAGGGTAGTTCTATAAAGGCCATAATTAACAGCTAGCAGATGGCGCAGATAAGGACCCCTAACTAATTTTTAGTACAAGCTATTATTTGCACAAAACAGTATTGTTGTATTCTTTGCTCTTTGGGGTATCTGTTTCATAGTGAAATTGAACTGGGTGTCACAAGCAGCTTGAAGCAACCTCACTTTACATCACGGTGTCAAAGTCTTTTTTCGGGCCACATTGTAGTTGTGGTTTTCTATCGAGGGCCGTTATAAATTTGGGGACGCCATAAGAATGTTTCATCCCCTCCACATATTACATTTAGAGCACACAACAAATTAATGAATAACTAGTTTTCAAATCTGAAGTCAAGAATAATGACTGTTATTGTGGTTTACATCCAAAAATATGAAATTTTGGTTAGGACGGACAAAATGGAAATAAAATGCTGTCCTCTTGGTCGTTTAAACACAATCATGAACTCATTTTAATTAAGAATCTTTGTTAATGAAGCATAAATAAATAGTAATAACAAACCTGTCGCCGTATATAATAGAAGCGCCAAATTAACTTGTGTTGAAATAAACAAAAGAACGCCTGTCCCACTTACCCATCCACACAGGGGTTCGTTATAATGATAATTTAGCATTATGAGACTAGGGAAAGCAATCAAACACATTTGTCTTCTACTTAATATCATTGATTTTGTGCACATTTGTTGTATGTAACTATTTACCGACTGATTTTCTTTTATAATTTAGTCTTTTGTGTGAACTGCTCCATTTTGGTTACTGGTTGTATATATACAGAAGCACCTTGTTCGTACCTTCAACAAAAATATGATTATAATGCACAAAGGCCCACCTTGTGTGGACCAAATATGTCGGGGTTGTTGTTGAGGTAGCGCAGCATGGCCAAAGCATGCTCGTGCGCCTGAAACTGGACAAAGCCGTAGCCTAGAGACTGACCCATGACTTGACCCTTCTCAGGCTTCCTGTCATACATGATGCGACACTGGCGGGGAAATAAAAATACAAATGTAAATATACAAAGTGGGAAGTAAAAATAAAAAGGACACTCACTAGTGGACGTTTTACAATACTCACCTCTGGTATCCTCACGCTTTTGATGCCAGCTAGTCCCTGCAAACAGAGCGCTCGTAGCTTCTTGTCGTCGACGGATTTTGGCAGATTGTGGACACACAGACGATTCTTGGAGACAAACACGTTAATGTCCCGCAGCTTGGCTCTTTTTAAATCTTCAAACTGCATGTAGATGGCAAATCAAATGATCAATGAATGAATGGAAGGCCAAACATTTTTGTCCTACTGCGAGCATTCACTCACTCTGGCTCTTCTGATCATGTCTGCTTCAGGCACCCCCTCGGCCGCTTTGCTTCCAGGACGGATCACTAACAGAGGAAGAAACAAAAGAACATTTATTACATTACCGTGTGTGTATGTGTGTGTGTGTACAAGTAGTATTGTAATTGAAAACAATATGAGGCAATCCTCATGCTACAACCTATTTTGAATAAATAGTGAAATGACATTTTACTGAAGGAAAGAATGTTTCCATTATAGTCATTATTTGCATTTATTCGTATGAATACTTCAAAATATTTATGAATATTTTCCATCCATCCAACCATTTTCCGTACCGCATATTCCTCAGAGTCGCGGGGGTGCTGGAGCCCATCCCAGCTGTCTTCGGGCACTAGGCAGGGGATACCCAGAATAGATTGCCAGACAATCGTAGGGCACACAGAGACAACCATTCGCTCTCACACTCACATCTAGGGACAATTTGGAGGTTTCAATCAGCCTGCCATGCATTTTTTGGAATGTGAGGGAAACCGGAGTACCCGGAGAAAACCCACGCGGGCCCTGGGCGAACATGCAAACTCCACACAGGGAGGCCGGAGCGGGTCTTCAACTCATGACCTCTGCACTGTGAAGCATGTGTGCTAACCACTTGACAACCTATGGCAGGCTGATTGAATGCTCTGAATTGTCCCTCCCTAGGTGTGAGTGTGAGAGTGACTGGTTGTTTTTCTGTGTGCCTTGCGATTAGCTGGCAACCAGTTTAGGGTGTCCCTCGCCCGGCACCCCCGCGACCCTAATGAGGATTAAGCGGCCTGGAAAATGGATGGATGGAATGAATATTTCATCGCAATAAATATGTGATTGAATAACAAATATATTATTTAAAAATTAAATATTTAAGAATTTGATCAATAAAATGCTGAGTGTATTTTACCATTTTATTTTATCATGTATATCCTTTTTAATGATGATAACAATGCCAACACATACAGCTTACATTAAATGTTAACAACTGTAGTATTTGTGTGGCATAGAAACACTCGCAACAAAAAGCAATAGGGATTAACTCACAGCCTTCTCTAGCCAGGTACAAGTTCCGAGTGCCCGTTTGCACTTTGACCTTTTTCACCTTCAACTTGGTAGCTTCGTCTCTGTTGACCGCGGCCACAATCAACAGTTTCCTCCCATCCACTCGGATTCCGGCGGCCTGCAAGTGACGATGTGAATATATGATTAAAACATGAATATGCGATATCAAAAGAACAAATTTCAGTTACCTCTGCTGTATCCTGCGCTGCGGCGATGCATCTGTCCATTGCCTCTTTGTTTTTAAATTGAGCAAAGGCACAACCTGGAGGAAAAGAGCAGGGTCAGCCGAAGAACATGCATGAAAGGGTCCCAAATGGTCACATTGAGCTCAACCTTTCGAATGTCCTGTGTTTGAATGGGAAACAATCTTGATGTAGCTCATTTCTCCATACTGGAGGAGAACTTCCTCAAGGCCTTCCTCTTCGGTATCGAAAGACAAGTTCCTGGAAAACAAGAAATGTGGGACAACAACGACAACAACTCTAAGTCAATGAAATAATAAGTGCAAACCTGATGAAAATTGTTCGTCCTTCCATCACGTCTGAGGGGAGCGACATCTTTGACATCTTTTGAGCTAGTGGAAACAAAAATATATATATATATTTTTTTTTTCACTCTTCTACAGGCACAAGGTTTCTTCCACCCAATAATACAGCAGATAACAAGAGTCAATCTGCTCCGGCATGCCAGAGGACCTCGTGAGCAGAAATGGATAAGAAAATAGATGGATTGAATGATAAACTGTATGGTCTTTACATTCTATTTAATTAACTTACAAAATGTTTTATAAAGTAAATATCATTTCTGCATTAAAAAAACTGTATTTTTTTGTACTTGTTTGTTCTCAAGGCCAGATTGTACCTGATTGGTCTTCATCGCCATTCTCCTCATCTTCATCATCTTCATCCTCGGCTGAATCAAAGCTAGCACTGTCACTGTCCGCTTCATGGTCTGATTCTTCTTCACCATCATCATCATCATCCTCCTCTTCTTCGTCTTTGTACTCCTGTGGTTCAGATGCCTTTGGACTCAATCTATGGGCAGAAATAGTGCAACATGAGTAATCAATGTATACACGCACCAACTAACAAGCGGATAAATTATGAAGTTCTGCCTCCACAAGTGAAAATTCATCCATACTTCGATTATCTTTATTCAAACATCTTTTTTTCCTCACATTCAGGGCCATTGCTAGGTTGACCACTGATCAGAGGAACCGCTGGGTATTATTGGGGCTCATAATTTATCCAGTAATGCCCTCTGCTGTCGACTGAAATTGATGTCAAAGTGTGGTCAGGGGACAATTGCAAGGCCCAGGGAACTGTGATGTCACTTTCAGCCAATAGTGGAACGTTGTAGATTTCGCAAAATGTTTCACTTCAGTTCCTAGTCAATGTTTGGTCACACATTTGAAGGTCCTACTTCTTCTGAGTTGCTTGACACATTTCCTCGTCCTCATCTTCAGCTTCAGCCTCAGGCTCCAATTCTTCCTTAGTGGCATATTTACCTGTTGTACACTCTGTGGAATCAACAAATTGTGAGTCATGTACAGCATTTTCTGGAGGTTTTTCAAATAATGTTGTCACAGTAGCCATTATCAAACAAACCCTAATACTGGATATGTTATAGGGGGTTCTGTTGATTTCAAATTTTTTGGGGGGTGAGGAAACTAAAACAAATAGTAAGCTTTCGGGGTATACAGTAATATTATGAAACCGCAGTCTTGTGCTCAAGACCAGATAATCACAGGCAAAGACTGACATGACGATAAGAGCGTCGGGACTCAGGCACGAGTCAGGAGCAAGACGAAGCCTAAATGGTAAGGATGATAAAATGAACCTTCAAAAGTGCTTCTTGAACCTGTTATTCTTCAAGATGGCAATGTTGGTGAAACCAAATGATTTAAAATGGCAAGTTTGTGTACTTTCAACCCAATAGTGAACAGAAAGTGCCATCTTGGGGGTCAAAATGGTGGTGACAGTTATAAACACATCAACTGAACACATTTTTTGTTCTTGAGTGTGCTTCTCATGTTGTCATTAATAGCACATCAGTCCTGACCTTCACCAGTCTTGGCAGGAAATGCCGTCCAGCAAATAAGACAAAATGAAAACATTCAAAATGCTGTCTGATAACAAGTCTCGAGACCAGTTACAACACAATTTAGCAAGAACTTGTGATCATTTTCAAATCAAGTCAGCTGCAGTCCCTTGCTTTCTGCCAACCAGATGTACCTTGTTATTTATAAACATAATGAAAAGGTCTATAAAATTTCAAATGTGAGGCCCCTCCCTACCTTCAGTGGACATCACCGCCATGGCAACATACTTGTCCTTCGGCATAGCCCAATCAACAGCCACTTGGCGGCCTTAAAATGGAACAAAGTGCCAATATGAATAATATTGGCAAATACAAGTTGTGCAAAAGTTAAGCGTTGAGACATGAATATGCACAAGAAATACCTTTAATCTTTTTTAGGTTCATATCTCGTAGCGCATTGTGTGCCCCGATCAAATTTTTGAACTGGACAAATGCAAAGCCTCGTTTCTTACCATCTGTCAAAAAAAACAAAAACGGAAAATACTAAAAATATTTCTTGTTTAATTTCCCTACAACAAGGGGCCCAGCACAATAATCCTATGGAAGTAAATATCTTTTATTCATGTAATATTTGATGGGTCAGGTTTAACTAACATTTTCAGACAAGCGCATTTTTAACATCTGCATGAGTACTTGGCATTTACCAGGTTTAAGAGGTATTTTGGCATCAATCACTTCTCCAAACTTGGCAAAAATCTGCACGAGATCTGTCTCTGTGCACTGCAACACAGAGTGTTTCGTCAATTTAACATCATTCTTGTGACGGTTTCACCGAAAGAAGCACACCTTACCTCAAAACTGAGATTCCGAATGATAAGTCTAGCTTTTAGGGTCTTTTTCTTGATGGTCTTTTTATCATTCCGCTCAGTTGCCTGAGGTGGTGGTGGCTTTACTGGTGTGGCTGCATCAAAATCTTTCATTGCTAAATATCAGAATAACAGAAAAGCCTATCATTACCAGAAAATTAGTATTGTATGTATGCACCACACTGTGGAGTTTCACACAGACCGATTTTCGTTTTCCCCTTTTTGTCCTTCAATTTCTTCTTAGCCACAGAAATCGACAGCTTTGTTCCATCATAATCCTTAATCTCTGTCAACGCTCGCTTCACATCATCCTCCAATGCATATGTCACATAGCCAAATCCTCTGCATTTTGCTGCACCTAGGTTAGAAGAAGACAGGCGCATGTGTGAAAATGCAAATCACAAGTGCGACAAATATTGATTACCATAATTATCGATTTCCATTGATTATACAACAAACTGGCGAATGGGGTGACATTATTTCACCTCGACAGTGAAATATATGCACACGTTTACATCGATTATGCTACATGTCACAATAGGCGAGATAAAAAGTTGCGACTCGATCATGGATAAGCGGTAGAAGGAGGGAGGGTCAATGGAAAATAAATTTATATTACCCAGAGTTCACTTTGAATGTTGTGAAATCTTGTCTTAATCCCATAAATCCCCGTAATTTGTTTTTGAATGATAGTTTGAACCCATGCCAACGAAGGAATGAAAAATCACCTTTGTCTTTGACCACGAAACATTGCTTGACAGGACCGATCTCTGAGAAAATCTCTTCTAGTCGTTCATTCGAAGCAGACGCCGGCAACCTGCCGATGAACAGAGTCTGACCTGGCATGCTTGCTGTCTGCTGCCCCGCTAACGTAACACGACAATTGGAGACTGTCCCCCAGGATAAAAAAAATCCAAATGAATCCCGATGGCTATGTATGTACTGTCTAATATTGTATTTGTTACGACAGCGGAAACTAAGTTAAATGTATGAAATTTCTGCGACAGGCACAACCGATTAATTCGCATGTTTACAAGAGGAGGTCGCCATCTTGGAAGCGACAGGAAAACTATACGGACGGAAGTCGTCATCGGCCGCTTCTTCATCTTCGTCAAATATCCCGCACACGTGTGACTCCTCAAACGTTGCCCACTTTGTTGAGAAGAGCACCAAGCACAGACAATACAGTATCTCGTTTTCACCCGGTATGACCCATACCTGTGCATGTTTTTATATATATATATATATATATATATATATATATATATATATATATATATATATATATATATATATATATATATATATATATATATATATATATATATATATATATATATATATGTAACGGAGTTGTGCACTTAGATTATTAAATTATGAAGGAAGTGACGCAACGGCGCACAGTGTGGCACTATGTCCCGCCCATAGTTTCCAGAACAATCTCGAGGAGATTCAGGGTGAGTCGCAATTTTCTGTTGGTCTTGATTAACGCGCATTTTCATGACAATATCTTATTTTGTTTCCCCTTTTGTACTGTCTAGTGTTATCTAATTAGTTCCCTTATTCATTTCGAGTCCAGATTACTTTTTGTGTCATTATTTACTTCACGTTTTGTCGAGTGGAACTTTGGAGCGCATGTGCTTCATAGTGCTTTTCTATTGCTCAGTTAATCACAAGACGAAACCCATGCGACTTCACCCATCCCTTCTGCCATACTGTGTTGCAGGTAATAATTGTTTCATTTCGTTTTTATTGAACAATATTTAGTTTCTTGTGTCGTGTTTCATTTGCCCGTGAGTGTCCGTGGCTGGTTGAACTGTGCGCCAGCCATTACAAGCGCACCGCGTGTTCTGCCGAGTCTCCGCCCATGATGCGTTCAGGGACATCTTGTAAATAACAGTGAACTTGTGTTGTATTCTCTTTTTCTGTAAATAACCACTATACGATCACACGTTGTTAATTCTTTGTTATCTACAATGTTTTGCATTTGAGAACAATCTCGAGGAGATTCAGGTTAATCACAAGACGAAACCCATGCGACTTCACCCATCCCTTCTGCCATACTGTGTTGCAGAAATAAAAGAAATAAAAAGACACATCCACGCGTCTCGTCTTCATTAATACAGCAGCATCGTGGAGATGAAGACAGTCACTGTTGTGACACCCGTCACATTGGTGCCGTGACCCGTCGATCACAAGTGACTCTCCACTTCGGACCGGGACCGCGATGCTGCACAGTGTCTTCATCCCATCACTCGGTGGACGGTGTGTCGACCCCGTTCTTTAAATTGTGTGTTTATTGTCTGAGCTGCTGTTTTGCAATTGTTGTGCTTTTTTTTTTTCCTGTAAGTTTTTTTTGTGAAGTTTGAGAATGAGCTCCTTCCAAGGGACATTTAGCACACCTTTTAATAAGTGTATTGGTAGAGGTAGAGGCATCCCGACCATGTTACAGGTGTGGAGTCCCATCCAGAGTGATGTAGTAGAGGGGAATGGGCAGGTTCTAGCTGAGGCCACTTATGTTAGTGGGGACAGAGTTCCTTCCCAGACCCAGTGTAGTACATCTCAGACGAGCGCACAGACTCCTGACACACCAGTGACAGATCCCTTATCCCAGTCACCTGACGTAGTTGGTCAGATGAGTGACATAATTAGACACATTGGCCAGCAGCTGGCAGACAGCATTGTTGCACATCTCAGCCCAACACATAACGTCCCCATGCATAACACCTCATTCCCACATGACACGCCCATTGACACAACAACACAAAGTCTTGACTCATCACAAGTTCTGATACTACCGCACAGGAAAGTTCGCGAACCCCCGACTTTCAAGGGTGACCACACTGATCAAATGAATGTAGATGAGTGGGAAGACCTAATGAGGAACTACATAAGGAGAGCAAAAGTAGCTCCTGAGCATCAGGCAGAGGAAATCCTCATGAACATCAGCGGTAGAGCTAAAGATGTTGTCAAGGTTAGCACAAGAAACAGTGGAGTTGATGTAACCCAGAACCCAAATGCCATCTATAGCCTTCTTCGCAAGCATTTTTCTACTGCCCCTTGTTCACCTCTCCCTCTAGCAGACTTTTACACCACGCTGCCCAGGGATAAGGAGGCCCCATATGACTACTGGTTGAGGCTTAACAACGCAGCTGAAGTTGCCACCAATCGTCTCAAAGAACAGGGCAGAGATTTCGACTGTTCTTCCCTCGACGTAACACGGATGTTTATTAAAAATTGTCCATCCAAAGATCTTTCCATGACATTTAGGTCAAAAACAGTGGATAAATGGTCGGCAGTTGAGGTCCAAGCCATCCTGGATGAGTACCAGACAGAAATGAGTCCCAGGACTGCCACTCCAGCTGCGGCGAACAGTCAACCCATTCATGTAAATAAAAGTGAAATGCTTCAGAATACAGCATGTCAGGACAACGATAAAATATCCCACTCAGCCAGGCCACCCGACTCCGCAAATCTTGAGCGTGTCATTTCCATGCTGGAAAGAGTTTTGCTGCAAGGAGCTAACAATCCCTCTGCCTCTGGTAGACGCAAGTCAAGGCTTCCAATGGTGGACGGTTTGAATAAGCTACCATGTGCTGTCTGTGCTAGCGCTGACCATTCTGCGCTTATTCACTGCCGCGAAAAAAGACTTTGTTTTCTGTGCTTTTCACCTGATCACTCCAGACGCAACTGCCCCACACAAGTGCAGCCCACAAGATCACTACTGTCGGGAAACTAATGTCTCCGCATCCAAGGGAGTATGATGCGGATGAAGTTCATGACCCTCCCAACAGTTCGACAGATGATCTTGATTCGATATTAGAGTCCCTCACTTCCAGTGTCCCCACGGAGAAGACTGTTATCTTCCAAGGCACACACAAGGTCCTGAAGTCAGATAGCTTGTTCTACACCACTGCCACTGTCGCAGGCATTTCCCTGACCGCAATGATTGACAGCGGCTCTACTGGTTGCACATTGAGTGAGTCGGCTATGGCACGATTGTTAGTGTGCAACCCTAACATCAAACGTTACTCTGCAGATGACGTTGTCATTGTAGGATGTGGTGGTCATCAGGTGACGCCTTCGGCCATATGTGATTTGGAAATAATCGTGTACAATTGCAAGCTAGCTGTGCCCATGTTTGTGGTGCCTGGACAAACCGACGACATAATTCTTGGCAGCAATGCCATTAAGAAAATCCTTCACCTGATGCGGAAGACTGAAGGCTATTGGCGGCTCATGTCAGAGCCCGGTAGTTCGATTGATGATGACTCCCACCACTTTTTCTCACTGCTTTCCAACACAGAGAAATGGAGGGGTGGAACGATTCCTGACAAAGTTGGCACGCTGAAGTTGCAGCAATGTGTGATGTTGCAACCAGAGAGTGAACATCTTGTTTGGGCTAAGCTTCCCGCCTGCGCGCCAATGTCAGTTGGCAGCACGGTCATAGTTGAACCAACTCAAGCAAGGTGCAGATCCAGGAAGATTCTGGTTGGCCGGATTATCACACCGATGTGGGGCGATGGATGGCTCCCAGTGAGGGTCATCAACCCCTCGACTGAAAAAGTGGTGTTGAGAAGAAACACAAAGCTGGCAGATGTATTTCCCTGCATTGCGACAGAAGACTTGTCTGAACCTGACAACATCCAAATTATGTCCCAATCTGTTCAGAATGCCACCGCAAGGCCAAGGTCCAAAGAAGACATCAAAATAGCACTGGACAAGCTTGGACTACATGATCTGGACTTGGATGCATGTGCTGTCTCCGATACGTGGAGGGACAGACTTTTCCAACTCATTGAGAGATATGAAGCAGTATTTTCACGGAACAGGATGGACTGTGGAGAGGCCTCTGAATTTGTGCACAAGATACACCTCGTGGATGAGAGACCATTCCGCCTGCCTTATCGAAGAGTGCCACCAAGTCAATATGAAAAGCTGAGAATGACTCTCAATGAGATGGAAGAAAAAGGCATTATTCGGAAATCCACGAGTGAATATGCATCTCCATTGGTCTTAGTGTGGAAGAAGAATGGGGAGTTGCGCATCTGCACGGATTTCAGATGGCTAAATGCGAGGACACAGCGCGATGCTCACCCATTGCCCCATCAGGCTGACGCTCTTGCCGCACTTGGAGGAAATGTCTTCTTCTCCACCATGGACCTCACCTCGGGATTTTATAATGTGCCCCTGTTTGAGGACCATAAGAAGTACACCGCCTTCTCGTCCCCATTTGGCCTACATGAATATAACCGGATGCCACAAGGCCTTTCGAACAGCCCGGCTACATTCATGCGGATGATGCTTTCCATTTTCGGGGACAAGAACTTCACCAGCCTCCTGTGCTATCTTGACGATCTCATGGTCTTTGGTCCGACAGAAGAGATTGCGCTTGAGCGATTGGAGATGGTTTTCTCCCGCTTGAAGAACCATAATCTGAGGCTTGCTCCGAAGAAGTGTCACTTTCTTCGGAGATCTGTGAAGTTCCTTGGCCATGTTGTCTCAGAGTCAGGGGTACGGACAGACCCTGAAAAGGTGGAAGCGATAAACAGTGTACAGGTACCAGACCTAATGGACAGTGATGGCCTCACTCCCTCGCAGAAGAAAATTAGATCTTTCTTGGGAATGGTGTTGTATTATCAGCACTTCATTGAGGACTGCTCCATCAAGGCCAAGCCCCTTTTCAAGCTCCTTTCAGGCCAGAAAACCCGTGGTAAGGCCAGACGCAGGTCGAAACCCACATCGGATGCATCAAGTCATGTGAAGTTGACACCGGCGGACTGGACCACTGAATGTCAAACTGCCTTCGAGACTCTGAAGCACGATCTGTCAAACAGTGTAACGTTGGCCCACCCTGACTTTGAGAAACCTTTCATCCTGGCAGTCGATGCATCGTTTGACGGCATTGGAGCTGTCCTCTCCCAGCTTCAGCCTGATGACAAGGTTGCGAGACCAGTGGCATTTGCGAGTAAAACGCTGTCACGAGCCCAATTGAACTACCCTGCACATCGGCTCAAATTTCTTGCTTTAAAGTGGGCCGTATGTGACAAGTTTTCCCACTGGCTAAAAGGCAGACATTTTACTGCATGGTCTGACAACAACCCCTTGACATATATCCTGACGAAGCCCAAACTAGATGCCTGCGAGCAGAGGTGGGTGTCGAAGCTGGCAGCATATGACTTTGACTTGAAGTACGTCCCAGGGCCCAAGAACATAGTGGCTGATGCACTGAGTCGAGAACCCTTCGTTCAGTCTTGCGTGAGCCATCGCCTGGTGAAAGAACCCTACCAATACCTACTCAATGGAGTCCAAGGGGTCGTGAATGAGACTGTACAGGATGCTTTCCGTTTCACCACCAACTGTCAGGCTGTCCACATGGCTGGTGATCATGATGGAGAAGTTTCCCAGGGAGAAGCTCCTGATCAGTCTTCTGGAAGTGCAATTGATGCGCAGGAGGTGTCTGCAGTTTTAGACGTCCATCAGACTGGCGGGACCTCTCGACTCCCTGGAGCAACCCCATTGTCACTACAGCTACCTGAAGAAGACCCTTCCATTGTCATTCCCCATAGTCAGTTACGTGACCTGCAGCACCAAGATTCAACAGTCAGCCGAGTCATGTTCTATGTGCAGCGACATATGAGACCTACCAAACATGAAAGAGCAGCTGAGACGAGCTGTGTTCTTTTGTTGCTGAGGCACTGGAAGAAGCTGAAAGTTCGTGACGGGACTCTTTACAGAGTAAGGAAAGATCGCCACATGAACAGAAGAGTCTTTCAGTTCGTCATACCTGGGTCTCTGAAACACCAAGTCCTACATGGTGTGCATGACGCGGCTGGTCATCAGGGCTGTTCTCGGACACTCTCCTTGGCTAGTGAACGGTTCTTTTGGACAGGGATGGAGAAAGACATTACAAAACATGTAAGGCAGTGCCAGAGGTGCATCTTGGGTAAGACTCCCGAGCCAGACGCCCGGGCACCCCTGGAGAACATCCGCACTTCGGCTCCAATGGAACTGGTATGCATTGATTTTTGGACAGCAGAGTCCGGCGACAAGAAAACCACCGATGTCCTCGTCGTCACCGACCACTTCTCAAAGTTGGCTCTCGCCTTCCCCTGCAGGAACCAATCAGCAAAGCAAGTTGCCCGCTGCCTGTGGGACAAGTTCTTCTGCATTTATGGGTTCCCCAAAAGGATCCATTCGGATCAGGGAGCCAACTTTGAGAGTAGACTCATCAAGGATCTTCTTGAGATGGCAGGGGTGCATAAGTCCCACACAACACCGTATCATCCCATGGGTAATGGCATCGCAGAAAGATTCAACCGGACCCTTGGAGGGATGATCAGAACACTTCCCCCAAAGTCTAGGTCCAAATGGCCACAAATGTTGAATATGTTGACTTTCTGCTACAACTGCACAGTACATGAGACGACGGGCTTTGCGCCATTCTATTTGATGTTTGGACGTGTCCCTCGCTTGCCCATTGACATCATGTTCCATCATGTCTTGGAGAACGCCAATGTTGTCAGTCACAATGAGTTTGTGAGCACCTTGAAGAGAGACCTTTCTGAAGCCGTGCAAATTGCTCAACAGCATGCAGCCAAGGAACAGACCCGCCACGCCCAGATCTACAACCGCAAAGTCAAGGGGTCGCCATTGGCTGTTGGTGACAAGGTGCTACTAGCCAATCGAGGCGAGAAGGGCAAGCGGAAGGTTGCGGATCGTTGGGAGTCAACCCCTTATGACGTGGTGTCTGTGAAGCCGTTGATCAATGTGTACAGGATCCGAGATGATGCCACAGGCAGAGAGAAGGTCGTACACAGGAACTTACTGCTCCCGGTTGACTTCTTGACATTCTCGGGGCAGGTGGAGCCTGGTTCGTGTTCAGAGGGGTCAGAGATGGACGCACATTGTGGGAGTGACAAAAGCTCAGTCCCTGATGATCAGGAGGACACTCAGCTGCGCACTGAGAACTGGGTCATGCAGTCTCCAGCTCAGACAGAGGAACATGAGCACTTCTCTTCAGAGCATGATTCCGCCGATGCATGTCGAGGGGATGTCAGTGAGAGAAGTCTGTCAGCAGGCCATGATATCCACACACAGACTGAACTTTCCACAGACCCGGTGTTTGACATAGCACGCTCGACCCCTGACTCACCCCCAGATGAGACTGAACTTGAGGCGGTAATTTGCACACAACCACAAGACACACAGGGCCCCATCAATTTCACGAGATGTGGTAGGACAGTTAAACCCCCTGACAGGCTGATATGTGAAATGTCCTATCAGAGAGTCGGGATGCCAACATTAATGTGGGTTTAATATGACCATTTGATTTTTTTTTGGGGGTTTGTGCTGTGTGCCAATTGTCGCCATTATCTTTATGGCTTCTCAGTAACGGGTGTAGTTATGTGCTGTTTTGTGAAATGTAAATGGCATTTCTACTAGTCTGTGATAGGATGGGTTTTGAACCACCCTATTCCTTCACACTTCTGAAAGAAGAATTCCTATGATTGACTTCCTCGTACATCCTTGCCCGATAACCTTGTCTATTGTGCCTGTTGTCTTCCGTGTGTATGTTGCCTCACTTCTGCATAATTTAAGGGGGGTGTATGTAACGGAGTTGTGCACTTAGATTATTAAATTATGAAGGAAGTGACGCAACGGCGCACAGTGTGGCACTATGTCCCGCCCATAGTTTCCAGAACAATCTCGAGGAGATTCAGGGTGAGTCGCAATTTTCTGTTGGTCTTGATTAACGCGCATTTTCATGACAATATCTTATTTTGTTTCCCCTTTTGTACTGTCTAGTGTTATCTAATTAGTTCCCTTATTCATTTCGAGTCCAGATTACTTTTTGTGTCATTATTTACTTCACGTTTTGTCGAGTGGAACTTTGGAGCGCATGTGCTTCATAGTGCTTTTCTATTGCTCAGTTAATCACAAGACGAAACCCATGCGACTTCACCCATCCCTTCTGCCATACTGTGTTGCAGGTAATAATTGTTTCATTTCGTTTTTATTGAACAATATTTAGTTTCTTGTGTCGTGTTTCATTTGCCCGTGAGTGTCCGTGGCTGGTTGAACTGTGCGCCAGCCATTACAAGCGCACCGCGTGTTCTGCCGAGTCTCCGCCCATGATGCGTTCAGGGACATCTTGTAAATAACAGTGAACTTGTGTTGTATTCTCTTTTTCTGTAAATAACCACTATACGATCACACGTTGTTAATTCTTTGTTATCTACAATGTTTTGCATTTGAGAACAATCTCGAGGAGATTCAGGTTAATCACAAGACGAAACCCATGCGACTTCACCCATCCCTTCTGCCATACTGTGTTGCAGAAATAAAAGAAATAAAAAGACACATCCACGCGTCTCGTCTTCATTAATACAGCAGCATCGTGGAGATGAAGACAGTCACTGTTGTGACACCCGTCACATTGGTGCCGTGACCCGTCGATCACAAGTGACTCTCCACTTCGGACCGGGACCGCGATGCTGCACAGTGTCTTCATCCCATCACTCGGTGGACGGTGTGTCGACCCCGTTCTTTAAATTGTGTGTTTATTGTCTGAGCTGCTGTTTTGCAATTGTTGTGCTTTTTTTTTTTCCTGTAAGTTTTTTTTGTGAAGTTTGAGAATGAGCTCCTTCCAAGGGACATTTAGCACACCTTTTAATAAGTGTATTGGTAGAGGTAGAGGCATCCCGACCATGTTACAGGTGTGGAGTCCCATCCAGAGTGATGTAGTAGAGGGGAATGGGCAGGTTCTAGCTGAGGCCACTTATGTTAGTGGGGACAGAGTTCCTTCCCAGACCCAGTGTAGTACATCTCAGACGAGCGCACAGACTCCTGACACACCAGTGACAGATCCCTTATCCCAGTCACCTGACGTAGTTGGTCAGATGAGTGACATAATTAGACACATTGGCCAGCAGCTGGCAGACAGCATTGTTGCACATCTCAGCCCAACACATAACGTCCCCATGCATAACACCTCATTCCCACATGACACGCCCATTGACACAACAACACAAAGTCTTGACTCATCACAAGTTCTGATACTACCGCACAGGAAAGTTCGCGAACCCCCGACTTTCAAGGGTGACCACACTGATCAAATGAATGTAGATGAGTGGGAAGACCTAATGAGGAACTACATAAGGAGAGCAAAAGTAGCTCCTGAGCATCAGGCAGAGGAAATCCTCATGAACATCAGCGGTAGAGCTAAAGATGTTGTCAAGGTTAGCACAAGAAACAGTGGAGTTGATGTAACCCAGAACCCAAATGCCATCTATAGCCTTCTTCGCAAGCATTTTTCTACTGCCCCTTGTTCACCTCTCCCTCTAGCAGACTTTTACACCACGCTGCCCAGGGATAAGGAGGCCCCATATGACTACTGGTTGAGGCTTAACAACGCAGCTGAAGTTGCCACCAATCGTCTCAAAGAACAGGGCAGAGATTTCGACTGTTCTTCCCTCGACGTAACACGGATGTTTATTAAAAATTGTCCATCCAAAGATCTTTCCATGACATTTAGGTCAAAAACAGTGGATAAATGGTCGGCAGTTGAGGTCCAAGCCATCCTGGATGAGTACCAGACAGAAATGAGTCCCAGGACTGCCACTCCAGCTGCGGCGAACAGTCAACCCATTCATGTAAATAAAAGTGAAATGCTTCAGAATACAGCATGTCAGGACAACGATAAAATATCCCACTCAGCCAGGCCACCCGACTCCGCAAATCTTGAGCGTGTCATTTCCATGCTGGAAAGAGTTTTGCTGCAAGGAGCTAACAATCCCTCTGCCTCTGGTAGACGCAAGTCAAGGCTTCCAATGGTGGACGGTTTGAATAAGCTACCATGTGCTGTCTGTGCTAGCGCTGACCATTCTGCGCTTATTCACTGCCGCGAAAAAAGACTTTGTTTTCTGTGCTTTTCACCTGATCACTCCAGACGCAACTGCCCCACACAAGTGCAGCCCACAAGATCACTACTGTCGGGAAACTAATGTCTCCGCATCCAAGGGAGTATGATGCGGATGAAGTTCATGACCCTCCCAACAGTTCGACAGATGATCTTGATTCGATATTAGAGTCCCTCACTTCCAGTGTCCCCACGGAGAAGACTGTTATCTTCCAAGGCACACACAAGGTCCTGAAGTCAGATAGCTTGTTCTACACCACTGCCACTGTCGCAGGCATTTCCCTGACCGCAATGATTGACAGCGGCTCTACTGGTTGCACATTGAGTGAGTCGGCTATGGCACGATTGTTAGTGTGCAACCCTAACATCAAACGTTACTCTGCAGATGACGTTGTCATTGTAGGATGTGGTGGTCATCAGGTGACGCCTTCGGCCATATGTGATTTGGAAATAATCGTGTACAATTGCAAGCTAGCTGTGCCCATGTTTGTGGTGCCTGGACAAACCGACGACATAATTCTTGGCAGCAATGCCATTAAGAAAATCCTTCACCTGATGCGGAAGACTGAAGGCTATTGGCGGCTCATGTCAGAGCCCGGTAGTTCGATTGATGATGACTCCCACCACTTTTTCTCACTGCTTTCCAACACAGAGAAATGGAGGGGTGGAACGATTCCTGACAAAGTTGGCACGCTGAAGTTGCAGCAATGTGTGATGTTGCAACCAGAGAGTGAACATCTTGTTTGGGCTAAGCTTCCCGCCTGCGCGCCAATGTCAGTTGGCAGCACGGTCATAGTTGAACCAACTCAAGCAAGGTGCAGATCCAGGAAGATTCTGGTTGGCCGGATTATCACACCGATGTGGGGCGATGGATGGCTCCCAGTGAGGGTCATCAACCCCTCGACTGAAAAAGTGGTGTTGAGAAGAAACACAAAGCTGGCAGATGTATTTCCCTGCATTGCGACAGAAGACTTGTCTGAACCTGACAACATCCAAATTATGTCCCAATCTGTTCAGAATGCCACCGCAAGGCCAAGGTCCAAAGAAGACATCAAAATAGCACTGGACAAGCTTGGACTACATGATCTGGACTTGGATGCATGTGCTGTCTCCGATACGTGGAGGGACAGACTTTTCCAACTCATTGAGAGATATGAAGCAGTATTTTCACGGAACAGGATGGACTGTGGAGAGGCCTCTGAATTTGTGCACAAGATACACCTCGTGGATGAGAGACCATTCCGCCTGCCTTATCGAAGAGTGCCACCAAGTCAATATGAAAAGCTGAGAATGACTCTCAATGAGATGGAAGAAAAAGGCATTATTCGGAAATCCACGAGTGAATATGCATCTCCATTGGTCTTAGTGTGGAAGAAGAATGGGGAGTTGCGCATCTGCACGGATTTCAGATGGCTAAATGCGAGGACACAGCGCGATGCTCACCCATTGCCCCATCAGGCTGACGCTCTTGCCGCACTTGGAGGAAATGTCTTCTTCTCCACCATGGACCTCACCTCGGGATTTTATAATGTGCCCCTGTTTGAGGACCATAAGAAGTACACCGCCTTCTCGTCCCCATTTGGCCTACATGAATATAACCGGATGCCACAAGGCCTTTCGAACAGCCCGGCTACATTCATGCGGATGATGCTTTCCATTTTCGGGGACAAGAACTTCACCAGCCTCCTGTGCTATCTTGACGATCTCATGGTCTTTGGTCCGACAGAAGAGATTGCGCTTGAGCGATTGGAGATGGTTTTCTCCCGCTTGAAGAACCATAATCTGAGGCTTGCTCCGAAGAAGTGTCACTTTCTTCGGAGATCTGTGAAGTTCCTTGGCCATGTTGTCTCAGAGTCAGGGGTACGGACAGACCCTGAAAAGGTGGAAGCGATAAACAGTGTACAGGTACCAGACCTAATGGACAGTGATGGCCTCACTCCCTCGCAGAAGAAAATTAGATCTTTCTTGGGAATGGTGTTGTATTATCAGCACTTCATTGAGGACTGCTCCATCAAGGCCAAGCCCCTTTTCAAGCTCCTTTCAGGCCAGAAAACCCGTGGTAAGGCCAGACGCAGGTCGAAACCCACATCGGATGCATCAAGTCATGTGAAGTTGACACCGGCGGACTGGACCACTGAATGTCAAACTGCCTTCGAGACTCTGAAGCACGATCTGTCAAACAGTGTAACGTTGGCCCACCCTGACTTTGAGAAACCTTTCATCCTGGCAGTCGATGCATCGTTTGACGGCATTGGAGCTGTCCTCTCCCAGCTTCAGCCTGATGACAAGGTTGCGAGACCAGTGGCATTTGCGAGTAAAACGCTGTCACGAGCCCAATTGAACTACCCTGCACATCGGCTCAAATTTCTTGCTTTAAAGTGGGCCGTATGTGACAAGTTTTCCCACTGGCTAAAAGGCAGACATTTTACTGCATGGTCTGACAACAACCCCTTGACATATATCCTGACGAAGCCCAAACTAGATGCCTGCGAGCAGAGGTGGGTGTCGAAGCTGGCAGCATATGACTTTGACTTGAAGTACGTCCCAGGGCCCAAGAACATAGTGGCTGATGCACTGAGTCGAGAACCCTTCGTTCAGTCTTGCGTGAGCCATCGCCTGGTGAAAGAACCCTACCAATACCTACTCAATGGAGTCCAAGGGGTCGTGAATGAGACTGTACAGGATGCTTTCCGTTTCACCACCAACTGTCAGGCTGTCCACATGGCTGGTGATCATGATGGAGAAGTTTCCCAGGGAGAAGCTCCTGATCAGTCTTCTGGAAGTGCAATTGATGCGCAGGAGGTGTCTGCAGTTTTAGACGTCCATCAGACTGGCGGGACCTCTCGACTCCCTGGAGCAACCCCATTGTCACTACAGCTACCTGAAGAAGACCCTTCCATTGTCATTCCCCATAGTCAGTTACGTGACCTGCAGCACCAAGATTCAACAGTCAGCCGAGTCATGTTCTATGTGCAGCGACATATGAGACCTACCAAACATGAAAGAGCAGCTGAGACGAGCTGTGTTCTTTTGTTGCTGAGGCACTGGAAGAAGCTGAAAGTTCGTGACGGGACTCTTTACAGAGTAAGGAAAGATCGCCACATGAACAGAAGAGTCTTTCAGTTCGTCATACCTGGGTCTCTGAAACACCAAGTCCTACATGGTGTGCATGACGCGGCTGGTCATCAGGGCTGTTCTCGGACACTCTCCTTGGCTAGTGAACGGTTCTTTTGGACAGGGATGGAGAAAGACATTACAAAACATGTAAGGCAGTGCCAGAGGTGCATCTTGGGTAAGACTCCCGAGCCAGACGCCCGGGCACCCCTGGAGAACATCCGCACTTCGGCTCCAATGGAACTGGTATGCATTGATTTTTGGACAGCAGAGTCCGGCGACAAGAAAACCACCGATGTCCTCGTCGTCACCGACCACTTCTCAAAGTTGGCTCTCGCCTTCCCCTGCAGGAACCAATCAGCAAAGCAAGTTGCCCGCTGCCTGTGGGACAAGTTCTTCTGCATTTATGGGTTCCCCAAAAGGATCCATTCGGATCAGGGAGCCAACTTTGAGAGTAGACTCATCAAGGATCTTCTTGAGATGGCAGGGGTGCATAAGTCCCACACAACACCGTATCATCCCATGGGTAATGGCATCGCAGAAAGATTCAACCGGACCCTTGGAGGGATGATCAGAACACTTCCCCCAAAGTCTAGGTCCAAATGGCCACAAATGTTGAATATGTTGACTTTCTGCTACAACTGCACAGTACATGAGACGACGGGCTTTGCGCCATTCTATTTGATGTTTGGACGTGTCCCTCGCTTGCCCATTGACATCATGTTCCATCATGTCTTGGAGAACGCCAATGTTGTCAGTCACAATGAGTTTGTGAGCACCTTGAAGAGAGACCTTTCTGAAGCCGTGCAAATTGCTCAACAGCATGCAGCCAAGGAACAGACCCGCCACGCCCAGATCTACAACCGCAAAGTCAAGGGGTCGCCATTGGCTGTTGGTGACAAGGTGCTACTAGCCAATCGAGGCGAGAAGGGCAAGCGGAAGGTTGCGGATCGTTGGGAGTCAACCCCTTATGACGTGGTGTCTGTGAAGCCGTTGATCAATGTGTACAGGATCCGAGATGATGCCACAGGCAGAGAGAAGGTCGTACACAGGAACTTACTGCTCCCGGTTGACTTCTTGACATTCTCGGGGCAGGTGGAGCCTGGTTCGTGTTCAGAGGGGTCAGAGATGGACGCACATTGTGGGAGTGACAAAAGCTCAGTCCCTGATGATCAGGAGGACACTCAGCTGCGCACTGAGAACTGGGTCATGCAGTCTCCAGCTCAGACAGAGGAACATGAGCACTTCTCTTCAGAGCATGATTCCGCCGATGCATGTCGAGGGGATGTCAGTGAGAGAAGTCTGTCAGCAGGCCATGATATCCACACACAGACTGAACTTTCCACAGACCCGGTGTTTGACATAGCACGCTCGACCCCTGACTCACCCCCAGATGAGACTGAACTTGAGGCGGTAATTTGCACACAACCACAAGACACACAGGGCCCCATCAATTTCACGAGATGTGGTAGGACAGTTAAACCCCCTGACAGGCTGATATGTGAAATGTCCTATCAGAGAGTCGGGATGCCAACATTAATGTGGGTTTAATATGACCATTTGATTTTTTTTTGGGGGTTTGTGCTGTGTGCCAATTGTCGCCATTATCTTTATGGCTTCTCAGTAACGGGTGTAGTTATGTGCTGTTTTGTGAAATGTAAATGGCATTTCTACTAGTCTGTGATAGGATGGGTTTTGAACCACCCTATTCCTTCACACTTCTGAAAGAAGAATTCCTATGATTGACTTCCTCGTACATCCTTGCCCGATAACCTTGTCTATTGTGCCTGTTGTCTTCCGTGTGTATGTTGCCTCACTTCTGCATAATTTAAGGGGGGTGTATGTAACGGAGTTGTGCACTTAGATTATTAAATTATGAAGGAAGTGACGCAACGGCGCACAGTGTGGCACTATGTCCCGCCCATAGTTTCCAGAACAATCTCGAGGAGATTCAGGGTGAGTCGCAATTTTCTGTTGGTCTTGATTAACGCGCATTTTCATGACAATATCTTATTTTGTTTCCCCTTTTGTACTGTCTAGTGTTATCTAATTAGTTCCCTTATTCATTTCGAGTCCAGATTACTTTTTGTGTCATTATTTACTTCACGTTTTGTCGAGTGGAACTTTGGAGCGCATGTGCTTCATAGTGCTTTTCTATTGCTCAGTTAATCACAAGACGAAACCCATGCGACTTCACCCATCCCTTCTGCCATACTGTGTTGCAGGTAATAATTGTTTCATTTCGTTTTTATTGAACAATATTTAGTTTCTTGTGTCGTGTTTCATTTGCCCGTGAGTGTCCGTGGCTGGTTGAACTGTGCGCCAGCCATTACAAGCGCACCGCGTGTTCTGCCGAGTCTCCGCCCATGATGCGTTCAGGGACATCTTGTAAATAACAGTGAACTTGTGTTGTATTCTCTTTTTCTGTAAATAACCACTATACGATCACACGTTGTTAATTCTTTGTTATCTACAATGTTTTGCATTTGAGAACAATCTCGAGGAGATTCAGGTTAATCACAAGACGAAACCCATGCGACTTCACCCATCCCTTCTGCCATACTGTGTTGCAGAAATAAAAGAAATAAAAAGACACATCCACGCGTCTCGTCTTCATTAATACAGCAGCATCGTGGAGATGAAGACAGTCACTGTTGTGACACCCGTCACATATATATATATATATATATATATATATATATATATATATATATATATATATATATATATATATATATATATATATATATATATATATATATATATATGTAACGGAGTTGTGCACTTAGATTATTAAATTATGAAGGAAGTGACGCAACGGCGCACAGTGTGGCACTATGTCCCGCCCATAGTATATATATATATATATATATATATATATATATATATATATATATATATAAAAAAATCCTCGTCTCACCCACCAAGGGTGGTGTCTGTCCCCATTTCAGCTCGGGTCCTCTACCAGAGGCCAGGAAGCTTGAGGGTTCTGCGCAGTATCCGTGCTGTTCCCAGCACTGCGCTTTTCTGGACCGAGATATCCGATGTTGTTCCCGGGATCTGTTGCAACCACTCGTCGAGTTTGGGGGTCACTGCCCCAAGTGCTCCGACCACCACAGGCACGACTGTCACCTTTACCTTCCAGGCTCTCTCCAGCTCCTCTCTGAGCCCTTGGTATTTCTCGATTTTCTCATGTTCCTTCTTTCTGATGTTCCCATCACTCGGGACCGCTACATCCACGACAACGGCTTTCCTTTCCCCTTTATCTATGACCACGATATCTGGTTGGTTGGCCATTACCATCTTGTCAGTCTGTATCTGGAAGTCCCACAGGATTTTTGCTCGGTCATTCTCCACCACCTTTGGAGGTGTTTCCCATTTTGACCTTGGGGTTTCCAGTCCATACTCCGCACAGATGTTTCGGTAGACTATGCCAGCCACCTGGTTATGGCGCTCCATGTAGGCTTTCCCTGCCAGCATCTTACACCCTGCAGTTACGTGTTGGATTGTCTCAGGTGCCTCTTTGCACAACCTACACCTTGGGTCTTGTCTGGTGTGGTATATCCTTGCCTCTATGGCTCTGGTGTTCAGGGCCTGTTCTTGGGCAGCCAGGATGAGTGCCTCTGTGCTGTCCTTTAGGCCAGCCCTCTCTAGCCACTGATAGGACTTCTTGAGATCAGCCACTTCTGCTATGGTTCGGTGGTACATCCCGTGTAGGGGCTTTTCCTCCCATGATTGTCCCTCTTCCAGCACCTCATCCTCTGTTCCCCATTGACTGAGACATTCTCTGAGTACATCATCCGTTGGAGCCTTCTCTTTGATGTATTCATGGAGCTTGGATGTTTCATCCTGGACAGTGGCTCTCACACTCACTAGTCCCCGGCCTCCTTCCTTACGGCTTGTGTACAGTCTCAGGGTGCTGGACTTGGGATGGAACCCTCCGTGTATGGTGAGGAGTTTTCGGGTCTTAACATCCGTGGTCTGAATCTCTTCCTTTGGCCACCTTATTATTCCTGCAGGGTATCTGATCACTGGCAGGGCATAGCTGTTTATTGCCCGGGTCTTGTTCTTGCCATTGAGCTGGCTTCTGAGGACTTGCCTCACCCGCTGGAGGTATTTGGTCGTAGCCGCTTTCCTTGTTGCTAATTCGAGGTTGCCATTGGCCTGTGGTATACCGAGGTACTTGTAGCTGTTTTCAATGTCTGCTATTGTTCCTTCAGGGAGTGAGACCCCTTCAGTGTGAACTACCTTGCCCCTCTTAGTCACCATCCGACTACATTTCTCCAGCCCGAATGACATTCACTGCTGTAGATCCTGGTTGTGTGGATCAGGGAGTCTATGTCCCTTTCGCTCTTAGCATACAGCTTGATATCATCCATGTAGAGGAGGTGACTGATCGTAGCTCCATTTCTGAGGCGGTATCCATAGCCTGTCTTGGCGATTATCTGGCTGAGGGGGTTCAGTCCTATGCAGAACAGCAGTGGGGAGAGTGCATCACCTTGGTATATGCCACATTTGATGGACACTTGCGTTAGTGGCTTGCCATTGGCTTCAAGTGTGGTTTTCCACATCCTCATCGAGTTTGCAACGAAGGCTCTCAGGGTCCTGTTGACCTTATACAACTCCAAGCATTCATTGATCCATGTGTGTGGCATCGAGTCATATGCTTTCTTGTAATCAATCCAGGCTGTGCACAGGTTGGTATGTCGGGACCTGCAGTCTTGAGCGACTGTTCTGTCAACCAGCAGCTGATGTTTGGCACCTCTAGTATCTCTACTAATGCCTTTCTGTGCTTTGCTCATGTATTGATCCATGTGTCCACTTATCTTAGCCGCAATGATGCCTGACATGAGCTTCCATGTTGTGGAGAGACAGGTTATTGGCCGATAGTTGGAAGGAACTGCACCCTTTGAGGAATCCTTCATGATCAGGATTGTTCGCCCTTCGGTTAGCCATCCTGGGTGAGTCCCATCCATCAGCAGCTGGTTCATTTGTGCTGCTAGGCGCTCGTGGAGAGCTGTGAGTTTCTTTAGCCAGTAGGTGTGGACCATATCCGGGCCTGGTGCCGTCCAGTTTTTCATACCTGAGACTCTTCCTTGTATATCTGCCGCTGTGATGGTAACTGGGTTCTGTTCAGGGAGGTTGCTGTGCTCCTCTTTCAGAGTCACCAGCCATTGTGCACTGCTGTTATGTGCGACCTTCTTCTCCCATATGCCTTTCCAGTATCTTTCAGTTTCCAGCCTTGGAGGGTCTGCTCTGCTGTTAGAACCCTGCCACTGAGCGTACACTTTCGCAGGTTGTGTTGCGAACAGCCTGTTTATTCTTCTGGCCTCATTCTCTTTCGTGTACCTCTTTAGGCGACTGGCCAAGGCCTGGAGCCTTTGTTTGGCAGTTTCGAGTGCTTCAGGTATGGTTATCTGCATGTACCTCTTGGGTATTGGCCTTTTATTCACACCTCTCTGGGTCTCCGTCAATTGACTCACATCTTTCCGAGCCGCCTTGATCTTGGCCTCCAACCGTCTTTTCCATGGTGGGTAATGAATCTCATGGCTCTCATTGTTGCTCTTGTAGCCAAGCATGTCTAGGATCACTGATGCTGAGGTGTATATCAGCTCATTGGTTTCCGTGATCGTTCCGGTCGGGATCGTTCTCAGTGCTGCATTCACAGTTTCCATGAGAGTTTCAGGTGGTACTTCACATAGCTGTTGTAATCGGTGCCTTCGTTGCCCAGTTTTCATTCTTGCCATGATCTTATCTCTCAGGTCATTTGCTGCCTCGCTCAGCATTTCATTTATTGGGGCTGGCTTCCCAATCTCATTATTCATTGGGGCTTGCCTCCCAATCTCTGGTTGAACCTCTTCCTGTGATGTGGCAGCCTGGGGCCCTTCACCTCGGAATTTGTGTTGTACCTCATCAATCTCAAGTTGTGATAGCAATTGCCGTTTGTGGATATTGGAACACTGAGCTACTAGTTGTTTCGTGGTCAATCGTGACTGTGGGTTTCGAAGTAACCATTCAGCCCCCATTCTCCGCATGTAACCCCTCTGACTAGGGTTGCTTGAGTAGTAGCATTCCAACAGAGCCATGTTATCGCATCTCGTCCATCTCCGCTTTGTTCCAGTAGCCCATTTTTCATCAGGATGCTCTGGTTCCCCAGCACCTGACGCAGACCTTGTTTGGCCGGGCGACGTCTGAGCCGGCATGTCATTCCATTTATTGTCTCTCATCATTGTATGAGGTAGGCATTAGCGTGAAGGGTCTTGCCCAAGGACCCACACTGGATGATGTCATTGTGCTCATTTTCTCTGCCACAAGTGGGATTCGAACCCTCGTCTCCCATATGCCAAACCGATGCATTATCAACTGAGCTATCCAGCCGCTTATATATATATATATATATATATATATATATATATATATATATATATATATATATGTATGTATGTATGTATGTATGTATGTATGTGTGTGTGTGTGTGTGTGTGTGTGTGTGTGTGTGTGTGTGTGTGACGGGTGTCACAACAGTGACTGTCTTCGTCTCCACGATACTGCAGTCTTAATGAGACCAGATGCGTGAATGTGTCTTTCTATTTCTTTTATTTCCTGAATCTCCTCGAGATTGTTCTGGAAACTATGGGCGGGACATGGTGCCACACTGTGCGCCGTTGCGTCACTTCCTTCATAATTTAATAATCTAAGTGCACAACTCCGTTACATACACCCCCCTTAAATTATGCAGAAGTGAGGCAACATACACACGGAAGACAACAGAAAGGCCAGCAGGCAAAATAGACAAGGTTATCGGGCAAAGATGTACAAGGAAATCAATCATAGGAATTCTTCTTTCAGAAGCGTGAAGGAATAGGGTGGTTCAAAACCCATTCCTATCACAGACTAGTAGAAATGCCATTTACATTTCACAAAACAGCACATAAATACACCCGTTACTGAGAAGCCATAAAGATAATGGCGACAATTGGCACACAGCAGAAGCCAAAAAAAAATCAAATGGTCATATTAAACCCACATTAATGTTGGCATCCCGACTCTCTGATAGGACATTTCACATATCAGCCTGTCAGGGGGTTTAACTGTCCTACCACATCTCGTGAAATTGACGGGGCCCTGTGCGTCTTGTGGTTGTGTGCAAATGACCTCCTCAAGTTCAGTCTCATCTGGGGGTGAGTCAGGAGTCGAGTGTGCTATGTCAAACACCGGGTCTGTCGAAAGTTCAGTCTGTGTGTGGATATCATGGACTACTGACTGACTTCTCTCACTGACTTCCCCTCGACATGCATCGGCAGAATCATGCTCTGAAGAGAAGTGCTCATGTTCCTCTGTCTGAGCTGTAGACTGCATGACCCAGTTCTCAGTGCGCAGCTGAGTGTCCTCCTGATCATCAGGAACTGAGCTTTTGTCACTCCCACAATGTGCGTCCATCTCTGACCCCTCTGAACACGAACCAGGCTCCACCTGCCCCGAGAATGTCAAGAAGTCAACTGGGAGCAGTAAGTTCCTGTGTACGACCTTCTCTCTACCTGTGGCATCATCCCGGATCCTGTACACATTGATCAACGGCTTCACAGACACCACGTCATAAGGGGTTGACTCCCAACGATCCGCAACCTTCCGCTTGCCCTTCTCGTCTCGATTAGCTAGTAGCACCTTGTCACCAACAGCCAATGGCGAGCCCTTGACTTTGTGGTTGTAGATCTGGGCGTGGCGGGTCTGATCATGCCTCCAAGGGTCCGGTTGAATCTTTCTGCGATGCCATTACCCATGGGATGATACGGTGTTGTGTGGGACTTGTGCACCCCTGCCATCTCAAGAAGATCCTTTATGAGTCTACTCTCAAAGTTGGCTCCCTGATTCGAATGGATCCTTTCGGGGAACCCATAAATGCAGAAGAACTTGTCCCACAGGCAGCGGGCAACTTGCTTTGCTGATTGGTTCCTGCAGGGGAAGGCGAGAGCCAACTTTGAGAAGTGGTCAGTGACGACGAGGACGTCGGTTGTTTTCTTGTCGCCGGACTCTGCTGTCCAAAAATCAATGCATACCAGTTCCATTGGAGCCAAAGTGCGGATGTTCTCCAGGGGTGCCCGGGCGTCTGGCTCGGGGGTCTTACCCAAGATGCACCTCTGGCACTGCCTTACATGTTTCGTAATGTCTTTCTCCATCCCTGTCCAAAAGAACCGTTCACTAGCCAAAGAGAGTGTCCGAGAACAGCCCTGATGACCAGCCGCGTCATGCACACCATGTAGGACTTGGTGTTTCAGAGACCCAGGTATGACGAACTGAAAGACTCTTCTGTTCATGTGGCGATCTTTCCTTACTCTGTAAAGAGTCCCGTCACGAACTTTCAGCTTCTTCCAGTGCCTCAGCAACAAAAGAACACAGCTCGTCTCAGCTGCTCTTTCATGTTTGGTAGGTCTCATATGTCGCTGCACATAGAACATGACTCGGCTGACTGTTGAATCTTGGTGCTGCAGGTCACGTAACTGACTATGGGGAATGACAATGGAAGGGTCTTCTTCAGGTAGCTGTAGTGACAATGGGGTTGCTCCAGGGAGTCGAGAGGTACCGCCAGTCTGATGGACGTCTAAAACTGCAGACACCTCCTGCGCATCAATTGCACTTCCAGAAGACTGATCAGGAGCTTCTCCCTGGGGAACCTGTCCATCATGATCACCAGCCATGTGGACAGCCTGACAGTTGATGGTGAAACGGAAAGCATCCTGTACAGTCTCATTCACGACCCCTTGGACTCCATTGAGTAGGTATTGGTAGGGTTCTTTCACCAGGCGATGGCTCACGCAAGACTGAACGAAGGGTTCTCGACTCAGTGCATCAGCCACTATGTTCTTGGGCCCTGGGACGTACTTCAAGTCAAAGTCGTATGCTGCCAGCTTCGACACCCACCTCTGCTCGCAGGCATCTAGTTTGGGCTTCGTCAGGATATATGTCAAGGGGTTGTTGTCAGACCATGCAGTAAAACGTCTGCCTTTTAGCCAGTGGGAAAACTTGTCACATACGGCCCACTTTAAAGCAAGAAATTTGAGCCGATGTGCAGGGTAGTTCAATTGGGCTCGTGACAGCGTTTTACTAGCAAATGCCACTGGTCTCGCAAACTTGTCATCAGGCTGAAGCTGGGAGAGGACGGCTCCAATGCCGTCAAACGATGCATCGACTGCAAGGATGAAAGGTTTCTCAAAGTCAGGATGGGCCAACGTTACACTGTTTGACAGATCGTGCTTCAGAGTCTCGAAGGCAGTTTGACATTCAGTGGTGCAGTCCGCCGGTGTCAACTTCACATGACTTGATGCATCCGATGTGGGTTTCGACCTTCGTCTGGCTTTACCACGGGTTTTCTGGCCTGAAAGGAGCTTGAAAAGGGGCTTGGCCTTGATGGAGCAGTCCTCAATGAAGTGCTGATAATACAACACCATTCCCAAGAAAGATCTAATTTTCTTCTGCGAGGGAGTGAGGCCATCACTGTCCATTAGGTCGGGTACCTGCACATTGTTTATCGCTTCCACCTTTTCAGGGTCTGTCTGTACCCCTGACTCTGAGACAACATGGCCAAGGAACTTCACAGATCTCCGAAGAAAGTGACACTTCTTCGGAGCAAGCCTAAGATTATGGTTGTTCAAGCGGGAGAAAACCATTTCCAATCGCTCAAGCGCAATCTCTTCTATCGGACCAAAGACCATGAGATCGTCAAGATAGCACAGGAGGCTGGTGAAGTTCTTGTCCCCGAAAATGGAAAGCATCATCCGCATGAATGTAGCCGGGCTGTTCGAAAGGCCTTGTGGCATCCGGTTATATTCATGCAGGCCAAATGGGGATGAGAAGGCGGTGTACTTCTTATGGTCCTCAAACAGGGGCACATTATAAAATCCCGAGGTGAGGTCCATGGTGGAGAAGAAGACATTTCCTCCAAGTGTGGCAAGAGCGTCAGCCTGATGGGGCAATGGGTGAGCATCCTGCTGTGTCCTCGCATTTAGCCATCTGAAATCCGTGCAGATGCGCAACTCCCCATTCTTCTTCCACACTCAGACCAATGGAGATGCGTATTCACTCGTGGATTTCCGAATGATACCCTTTTCTTCCATCTCATTGAGAGTCATTCTCAGCTTTTCATATTGACTTGGTGGCACTCTTCGATAAGGCAGGCGGAATGGTCTCTCATCCACGAGGTGTATCTTGTGCACAAATTCAGAGGCCTCTCCACAGTCCATCCTGTTCCGTGAAAATACTGCTTCATATCTCTCAATGAGTTGGAAAAGTCTGTCCCTCCACGTATCGGAGACAGCACATGCATCCAAGTCCAGATCATGTAGTCCAAGCTTGTCCAGTGCTATTTTGATGTCTTCTTTGGACCTTGGCCTTGCGGTGGCATTCTGAACGTATTGGGACATAATTTGGATGTTGTCAGGTTCAGACAAGTCTTCTGTCGCAATGCAGGGAAATACATCTGCCAGCTTTGTGTTTCTTCTCAACACCACTTTTTTCAGTCGAGGGGTTGATGACCCTCACTGGGAGCCATCCATCGCCCCACATCGATGTGATAATCCTGCCAACCAGAATCTTCCTGGATCTGCACCTTGCTTGGGTTGGTTCAACTATGACCGTGCTGCCAACTGACATCGGTGCGCAGGCGGGATGCTTAGCCCAAACAAGATGTTCACTCTCTGGTTGCAACATCACACACTGCTCCAACTTCAGCGTGCCAACTTTGTCAGGAATCGTTCCACCCTTCCATTTCTCTGTGTTGGAAAGCAGTGAGAAAAAGTGGTGCCAATAGCCTTCAGTCTTCCGCATCAGGTGAAGGATTTTCTTAATGGCATTGCTGCCAAGAATTATGTCGTCGGTTTGTCCAGGCACCACAAACATGGGCACAGCTAGCTTGCAATTGTACACGACTATTTCCAAATCGCATATGGCCGAAGGCGTCACTTGATGACCACCACATCCTACAATGACAACGTCATCTGCAGAGTAACGTTTGATGGTAGGGTTGCACACTAACAATTGTGCCATAGCCGACTCACTCAATGTGAAACCAGTAGAGCCGCTGTCAATCATTGCGGTCAGGGAAATGCCTGCGACAGTGGCAGTGGTGTAGAACAAGCTATCCGACTTCAGGACCTTGTGTGTGCCTTGGAAGATAACAGTCTTCTCCGTGGGGACACTGGAAGTGAGGGACTCTAATATCGAATCAAGATCATCTGTCGAACTGTTGGGAGGGTCATGAACTTCATCCGCATCATACTCCCTTGGATGCAGAGACATTAGTTTCTCGACAGTGGTTATCTTGAGGGCTGCACTTGTGTGGGGCAGTTGCGTCTGGAGTGATCGGGTGAAAAGCACAGAAAACAAAGTCTCTTTTCGCGGCAGTGAATAAGCGCAGAATGGTCAGCGCTAGCACAGAAAGCACATGGTAGCTTATTCAAACCGTCCACCATTGGAAGCCTTGACTTGCGTCTACCAGAGGCAGAGGGATTGTTAGCTCCTTGCAGCAAAACTCTTTCCAGCATGGAAATGACACGCTCAAGATTTGCGGAGTCGGGTGGCCTGGCTGAGTGGGATATTTTATCGTTGTCCTGACATGCTGTATTCTGCAGCATTTCACTTTTATTTACATGATTGGGTTGACTGTTCGCTGCAGCTGGAGTGGCAGTCCTGGGACTCATTTCTGTCTGGTACTCATCCAGGATGTCTTGGACCTCAACTGCCGACCATTTATCCACTGTTTTTGACCTAAATGTCATGGAAAGATCTTTGGATGGGCAATTTTTTAATAAACATCCGTGTTACGTCGAGGGAAGAACAGTCGAAATCTCTGCCCTGTTCTTTGAGACGATTGGTGGCAACTTCAGCTGCATTGTTAAGCCTCAACCAGTAGTCATATGGGGCCTCCTTATCCCTGGGCAGCGTGGTGTAAAAGTCTACTAGAGGGAGAGGTGAACAAGGGGCAGTAGAAAAATGCTTGCGAAGAAGGCTATAGTTGGCATTTGGGTTCTGGGTTACATCAACTCCACTGTTTCTTGTGTTAACCTTGACAACATCTTTAGCTCTACCGCTGATGTTCATGAGGACTTCCTCTGCCTGATGCTCAGGAGCTACTTTTGCTCTCCTTATGTAGTTCCTCATTAGGTTTTCCCACTCATCTACATTCATTTGATCAGTGTGGTCACCCTTGAAAGTCGGGGGTTCGCGAACTTTCCTGTGCGGTAGTATCAGAACTTGTGATGAGTCAAGACTTTGTGTTGGTGTGTCAATGGGCGTGTCATGTAGGAATGAGGTGTTATGCATGGGGACGTTATGTTTTGGGCTGAGATGTGCAACAATGCTGTCAGCAAGCTGCTGGCCAATGTGTCTAATTATGTCACTCATCTGACCAACTACGTCAGGTGACTGGGGTAAGGGATCTGTCGCTGGTGTGTCAGGAGTCTGTGCGCTCGTCTGAGATGTACTACACTGGGTCTGGGAAGGAACTCTGTCCCCACTAACATAAGTGGCCTCAGCTAGAACCTGCCCATTCCCCTCTACTACATCACTCTGGATGGGACTCCACACCGTAACACAACAGGTGGGCTAAATGTCCCTTGGAAGGAGCTCATTCTCAAACTTCACAAAAAAAACTTACAGGGAAAAAAAAGAAGCACACCAATTGCAAAACAGCAGCTCAGACAATTAACACAGTACATATATTTTCAAAACGGGGGTCGACACACCGTCCACCGAGTGATGGGATGAAGACACTGTGCAGCATCGCGGTCCCGGTCCAAAGTGGACCGGGACTTGTGATCTACGGGTCACGGCACCAATGTTACGGGTGTCACAACAGTGACTGTCTTCGTCTCCACGATGCTGCCGTCTTAATGAGACCAGACGCGTATATGTGTCTTTTTATTTCTTTTATTTCCTGAATCTCCTCGAGATTGTTCTGGAAACTATGGGCGGGACATGGTGCCACACTGTGCGCCGTTGCGTCACTTCCTTCATAATTTAATAATCTAAGTGCACAACTCTGTTACATATATATATATATATATATATATATATATATATATATATATATATATATATATATATAGTAAAGTCTCGTTATATCGATATCGGATATATCGATAGTCCCGGTTATATCGATACTATTTCTATGCACGCACGGAGAAAATTACATGCAAACAGGGTCGGATATATCGATAGTCCCGGTTATATCGATATTTTTTCGGACTCCCTTGAATATCGATATAACGAGACTTTACTATATATATATATATATATATATATATATATATATATATATATATATATATATATGTGTGTGTGTGTGTGTGTGTGTGTGTGTGTGTGTGTGTGTGTGTGTGTGTGTGTGTGTGTGTGTGTGTGTGTGTGTTGTGGCGGCTGGATAGCTCAGTTGATAAGGCATCGGTTTGGCATATGCGAGACGAGGGTTCGAATCCCACTTGTGGCAGAGAAAATGAGCACAATGACATCATCCAGTGTGGGTCCTTGGGCAAGACCCTTCACGCTAATGCCTACCTCATACAATGATGAGAGACAATAAATGGAATGTAATGGAATGGAATGACATGCCGGCTCAGACGTCGCCCGGCAAACAAACAAGGTCTGCGCCAGGTCCTGGGGAACCAGAGCACCCTGATGAAAAATGGGCTACTGGAACAAAGCGGAGATGGACGAGATGCGATAACATGGCTCTGTTGGAATGCTACTACTCAAGCAACCCTAGTCAGAGGGGTTACATGCGGAGAATGGGGGCTGAATGGTTACTTCGAAACCCACAGTCACGGTTGACCACGAAACAACTAGGAGCTCAGTGTTCCAATATCCACAAACGGCAATTGCTATCACAACTTGAGATTGATGAGGTACAACACAAATTCCGAGGTGAAGGGCCCCAGGCTGCCACATCAGAGGAAGAGGTTCAACCAGAGATTGGGAGGCAAGCCCCAATGAATGAAATGCTGAGCGAGGCAGCAACTGACCTGAGAGATAAGATCATGGCAAGAATGAAAATTGGGCAACGAAGACACCGATTACAACGGCTATGTGAAGTACCACCTGAAAGTCTCATGGAAACTGTGATCGATCACGGAAACCAATGATATACACCTCAGAGAGATGCTTGGCTACAAGAGCAACCATGAGAGCCACGAGATTCATTACCACCATGGAAAAGACGGTTGGAGGCCAAGATCAAGGCGGCTCGGAAAGATGTGAGTGAAATGACGGAGATCCAGAGAGGTGTGAATAAAAGGCCAATACCCAAGAGGTACATGCCGGTAACCATACCTGAAGCACTCGAAACTGCCAAACAAAGGCTCCAGGCCTTGCCCAGTCGCCTAAAGAGGTACACAAAAGAGAATGAGGCCAGAAGAATAAACAGGCTGTTCGCAACACAACCTGTGAAAGTGTACACTCAGTGGCAGGGTTCTAACAGCAGAGCAGACCCTCCAAGGCTGGAAACTGAAAGATACTGGAAAGGCATATGGGAAAAGGAGGTCTCACATAACAGCGGTGCACAATGGCTGGTGACACTGAAAGAGGAGCACAGCAACCTCCCTGAACAAAACCCAGTTACCATCACAGCGGCAGATATACAAGGAAGAGTCTCGGGTATGAAAAACTGGACAGCACCAGGCCCGGATATGGTCCACACCTACTGGCTAAAGAAACTCACAGCTCTCCACGAGCACCTAGCAGCACAAATGAACCAGTTGCTGATGGATGGGACTCACCCAGGATGGCTAACCGAAGGGCGAACAATCCTGATCATGAAGGATTCCTCAAAGGGTGCAGTTCCTTCCAACTATCGGCCAATAACCTGTCTCTCCACAACATGGAAGCTCATGTCAGGCATCATTGCGGCTAAGATAAGTGGACACATGGATCAATACATGAGCAAAGCACAGAAAGGCATTAGTAGAGATACTAGAGGTGCCAAACATCAGCTGCTGGTTGACAGAACAGTCGCTCAAGACTGCAGGTCTCGACATACCAACCTGTGCACAGCCTGGATTGATTACAAGAAAGCATATGACTCGATGCCTCACACATGGATCACTGAATGCTTGGAGTTGTATAAGGTCAACAGGACCCTGAGAGCCTTCGTTGCAAACTCGATGAGGATGTGGAAAACCACACTTGAAGCCAATGGCAAGCCACTAACGCAAGTGTCCTTCAAATGTGGCATATACCAAGGTGATGCACTCTCCCCACTGCTGTTCTGCATAGGACTGAACACCCTCAGCCAGATAATCGCCAAGACAGGCGATGGATACCGCCTCAGAAATGGAGCTACGATCAGTCACCTCCTCTACATGGATGACATAAAGCTGTATGCTAAGAGCGAAAGGGACATAGACTCCCTGATCCACACAACCAAGATCTACAGCAGTGATATCGGAATGTCATTCGGGCTGGAGAAATGTAGTCGTATGGTGACTAAGAGGGGCAAGGTAGTTCACACTGAAGGGGTCTCACTCCCTGAAGGAACAATAGCAGACATTGAAAACAGCTACAAGTACCTAGGTATACCACAGGCCAATGGCAAGCTCGAACTAGCAACAAGGAAAGTGGCTACGACCAAATACCTCCAGCAGGTGAGGCAAGTCCTCAGAAGCCAGCTCAATGGCAAGAACAAGACCCGGGCAATAAACAGCTATGCCCTGCCAGTGATCAGATACCCTGCAGGAATAATAAGGTGGCCAAAGGAAGAGATTCAGACCACGGATGTTAAGACCCGAAAACTCCTCACCATGCACGGAGGGTTCCATCCCAAGTCCAGCACCCAAAGACTGTACACAAGCCGTAAGGAAGGAGGCCGGGGACTAGTGAGTGTGAGAGCCACTGTCCAGGATGAAACATCCAAGCTCCATGAATACATCAAAGAGAAGGCTCCAACGGATGATGTACTCAGAGAATGTATCAGACAATGGGGAACAGAGGATGAGGTGCTGGAAGAGGGACAATCATGGGAGGAAAAGCCCCTACACGGGATGTACCACCGAACCATAGCAGAAGTGGCTGATCTCAAGTAGTCCAATCAGTGGCTAGAGAGGGCTGGCCTAAAGGACAGCACGGAGGCACTCATCCTGGCTGCCCAAGAGCAGGCCCTGAACACCAGAGCCATAGAGGCAGGGATATACCACACCAGACAAGACCCAAGGTGTAGGTTGTGCAAAGAGGCACTGGAGACAATCCAACACATAACTGCAGGGTGTAAGATGCTGGCAGGGAAAGCCTACATGGAGCGCCATAACCAGGTGGCTGGCATAGTCTACCAAAACATCTGTGCGGAGTATGGACTGGAAACCCCAAGGTCAAAATGGGAAACACCTCCCAAGGTGGTGGAGAATGACCGATCAAAGATCCTGTAGGACAGACCGACAAGATGGTAATGGCCAACCAACCAGATATCATGGTCATAGATAAAGTGGAAAGGAAAGCCGTTGTCGTGGATGTAGCGGTCCCGAGTGATGGAAACATCAGAAAGAAGGAACATGAGAAAATCGAGAAATACCAAGGGCTCAGAGAGGAGCTGTCACATCTCGTCGCCGCCCGGGGCGTGCCCCGCCCCTCCTGTCACCTCCTCCGCTGCTCCATGGAGACGGCCCCTCCCATCATCACGCACCTGGGTTCCCACAGCTGGTTGTCATTCCCTTGATTGTGCCTTCTGACTATATTTACCGATCGCGCAATACCGTCTTTGTCGGAGTATTCTGAAAGCCACCATTACTACTTCCATGCCGTCAGGTCTGCTGTCACCGATCTCTCACTTACCTCTCCCTGCTGTTATTTTTGCATGCGTGCCTCAGTAAATACTTTTTGTTCCCGAGTATCTGTCTCGCCGTGTATTTTGGATCCAACCTCCCCGCTTTCCTTTCGTCACTCGAGCTCTGCCCTCAAGCCTCGAGTGCCGTGACATAATACTCCGACCACCCATGGATCCCGCCGGCGAAGACAGATTCCTCGCCGCCCTGACCGTGCAAGCGGAGCGTTCGAGCCAGCTGGCCCGTGCCATTGCGGAAGTCAGCCAAATTACCACCATGCTGGCTCAACGCTTCGAGGCGGCTGAGGCACGCATTTCCGTCCTCACAAACAAGTCTTCCCCGCCCGTGAGTAGGCACGCTCTTCAACTACCGCTCCCCTCACGCTACGCAGGCGAAACCGGGCGCTGCGCTCAGTTTTTAATGCAGTGCACGCTCGTGTTTGATCAACATCCATACGCCTGCGTTAGCGATGAGGCGAAGGTAGCCTTCATCACCAGCCTGCTCATGGGAGAAGCCGAGCAATGGGTGCTGGCAATCCTAGAGTCCCGACCGGAGCTGCGCACCTCGTACTCGGACTTCGTCGCCGAGTTACGCCGGGTTTTCCATCATCCGGTGACGGAGTCCGAAGCTGAGGGGAGACTACTGGACTGCGTCCAAGGGGCCCGTTCAGCCGCGAAATACTCCCTCGACTTCTGCATCCGGGCCGCTGGCAGCGGCTACGGCGACCGAGCGCTGAGGGGGGTGTTCCGTCGCGGATTGAACGCCGATCTCAAGGACGAGTTGGCTACCCGCGACGCTGGCACCACCTTCGACGACCTGGTCGCCATAGTCATCGGCCTGGATCACCGTCTTCGGGAGCGACAGAGGGAGCAGCGCGGCCGGCGGCTCGACGAGCCCCGAAGCCGGTCCAGGTCTACCACACCCGGCAGCGAGCGTGTGCGGCGCCTGGAGGAATCCCCCAAACCCATGATCATTGGGGGAAGGGGAACGACCGCACTATCCCCGGGGCTCGTCGCACCCAAGGCCCCCAGCCGAAGACCTCAGGTCCACGCAAGTCCCCGTCGAAACGGCGACCACAGCGACCTCTGGAGGTCAAATCCACGACCCCCGTTACGCGGTTGGAGCTGGACAGTGAATTAATCGGCCCGTCCAGCTCCCAAACCGTGCGGGCCCTAGTGGACTCGGGGGCCGACGGGTGCATCATTGATCCCCAGCTGGCGGACTCGTTGGGCTGCCAGCTGATCGATCTGCACCCCCCAAAGGAGATCGTCGACCTGGACGGCAGACTGTTAGCCCGAGTCACCCACCTCACTGCCCCGCTAAAAATACGGGTAGCGGGGAATCACGTCGAACACCGCCAATTTTTAGTTATGCCCTCCCGGAATGCGCCGTTGGTATTGGGTCTCCCCTGGCTCAATACCCACGACCCGTCCATCTCCTGGGAGGGGCCCACCATTCAGGGCTGGAGCCCCTACTGCTACGCCAACTGCCTGCGGTCGGCTACGGCAGGGCGAGACCCCTCCCGCGGTGGCCTGCCCGAGGCCATCTGCCTCAAGGGCGTGCCACATTGCTACCACGACCTGCGGGAGGTGTTCAGCAAAGACCACGCCCAATCCCTGCCGCCTCATCGACCGTATGACTGTGCTATAGACTTGCAGCCGGGGGCTCCATTACCGGACTCCAGACTTTTCCACATCTCACAACCGGAACGGGAAGCCCTGAGCACTTACATAGACTCCTCCCTCGCGGCGGGACTCATCCGGCCGTCACGGTCTCCGCTGGGCGCAGGGTTCTTCTTTATTGACAAGAAGGACGGAACCCTGTGTCCGTGTGTCGACTACCGGAGTCTGAACGACATCACCATCCGGAATAAATACCCCCTCCCCCTCATGGACTCAGCCTTCACGACCCTTCAATCAGCTACCATTTTTTCCAAATTAGACCTCCGCAGTGCGTACCATTTGGTCCGCATCCGGGAGGGGGATGAATGGAAAACCGCATTCAAAACACCATTAGGACATTTTGAGTATCTGGTGATGCCGTTCGGACTCACGAACGCGCCCGCCGTCTTCCAGAATTTAATCAATGATGTGCTCAGGGACTTCCTCAATGTTTTTGTTTTTGTTCATCTTGACGATATTCTCATTTTTTCTCGTTCCGCAGAGGAGCACCGGCAACACGTCCGACGGGTCCCGGCTCTATGTGAAGGCAGAGAAGTGCGAGTTACATGTCCGCTCTCTGTCCTTCCTAGGGTTTGTCGTGGAGCAGGGGCAGCTCAGGGCCGACCCCACTAAGACTAAAGCGGTGGTGGAATGGCCGATCCCGAAGACGCGAAAACAGCTCCAGAGGTTTTTGGGGTTTGCCAACTTCTACCGCCGCTTCATTCGCGGGTATAGTCAGAAGGCACTCCCCCTCACTAACCTCACGTCATCCAAGATTCCCTTCAGGTGGACGCCCGACGCTGAGGGGGCATTCAACCGCCTCCGTCTGGCCTTCACCAACCCCCCTGTTCTGCGTCATCCCGACGCGGATCTCCCGTTCACGGTCGAGGTTGATGCATCCGAGTCTGGAGTAGGGGCCGTCCTGTCCCAGCGCTCTCCCACGGACCAGAAGCTACACCCATGCGCCTTCTTCTCCCGCCGGCTCAGCCCCGCCGAGGCCAACTACGACGTCGGCAACCGGGAATTGCTGGCAGTCGTCCTGGCCCTGCATGAATGGAGACACTGGCTTGAGGGAGCGAAACACCCCTTCACCGTCTACACCGATCATAAGAACCTGGCGGCCATCCGGTCGGCCAAGAGACTAAACTCACGCCAGGCCCGATGGTCACTCTTCCTCACCCGTTTTAACTTTTCTCTCACCTACTGCCCAGGGTCACAGAACACCAAGCCCGATGCCCTATCCCGCATCCATGAGCTGGCAGAAAGGGAGGAGTCCACCACCAACATCCTGCCGGCCCAGCGCATCCTGGGTGCCCTGAGGTGGGAGGTTGAGAGAAAGGTTCAGCAAGCCCAGGGGACGACCCCCATCCCCAGGGGCTGCCCTCAGGATCGCCTGTTCGTCCGCCCCCCCCCCCCCCCTCTTCGCACGGAGGTGCTCGTTTGGGGGCACACCTCCAAGATAGCCTGTCACCCGGGGGTCAACAGGACGATCCAACTTATCGCCCAACGGTTCTGGTGGCCGGGGTTCAGGATGGACATCACCCTCTTCAATAAGGCCTGCCCGACCTGCGCCCGTGGGAAAGCCTCCCACCGGCCCCCGGCAGGACTCCTCCAGCCGCTACCGGTGCCGTCCAGACCCTGGTCCCACATCTCCGTCGACTTCGTGACAGGCCTCCCCCCCTCCCGTGGCAAGACGGTCGTCCTCACCGTAGTGGACCGATTCTCTAAGTCGGCCCACTTCGTCCCGTTAACCAGGTTGCCGTCCGCCATCGAGACGGCTCAACTCCTGGTTAACCACGTCGTCCGTCTCCACGGGATTCCGACGGACATCGTGTCGGACCGGGGACCGCAGTTCGTGTCCAAGGTATGGAAACGTTTCTGTCGGTCCCTAGGGGCGTCGGCGAGCCTGTCGTCTGGATACCATCCCCAGACCAACGGACAGACGGAGAGGAAGAACCAGGACCTGGAGGCGACCCTCCAGTGCGTGTGCCTTCACAACCCGGCGTCGTGGGCCCTGCATCTACCCTGGGTGGAGTACGCCCACAACTCCCTGGTCTCC
>NC_142738.1:14330000-14430000 GCF_051943395.1 Hippocampus bargibanti | reverse complement strand
TTTTTTTTCAAGTGCCAGAGATTCAAGTGCCTATTTTAATGGTTTCTGTATAATTTGGGTTTTCTGGCTCAAAGTATTATTTGGGTACATTTTATTAATCATTAATGGAATACGAATGAGTGTGCTTTAATGATTAGTGAAAGTAGTGTTTATTCTTTGATGTTACATCTTTCTGCGTTTTATTGACAATGCTGCCAAAATTTGTACCCGTACTTTCACAGGAAATATAATTTGCATATAGAAGGCTCTGCCGGAGTGATTGCCTTTCATAGTATTGCATTAAAAAAAATAGTGTATGGGCAAGCTTAACAAGGCCGATCTCATCCAAATTGTAGCATAAAGCGAATATCAATATCAAAACATTGTTTTTCCTAGCAATTCTGTGGAATGGGGAATTTGCAAATTCAGGGTCCCAAATATGTCCTAAAATTGTAAAGAAACTAGATGGAACAGCATGACAAATGAATCAGAAAATTGTTCTCTCACTCCTTAGCTTTCAACCAATTAAACAGCATTCGGTATGATGTGACTGCAAGATTCATTAACACTGACCTGAAGCCATCAACTCAACAGAGCCCGCTACCAGGCTGTCATATATTTGTCCTTTGATCCTCCCGGTGAGTGTATTATACTTCTGTGGGTCCTCAGACACAAGCACCATCACCTGGGAGAAGGTGTAACCGCCAATGGAGAAGGCGTGGACGAGCAGTGGCCTCGACGCAAAGCGGTCACTTTGTAACAACTCCAGCAACTTTTTGCCACGTTGCAAACTCCAACGAGGCCAGAGAAATTCTTGTACCTGCAAGTACAGACGGATTAAATGGATTGAATGGATAGATAGAAGAAAGATGGATGGATAGATAGATAGAGAGAGAGAGAGAGAGAGAGAGAGCTAGAGAGAGAGAGAGAGAGAGAGAGAGAGAGAGAGAGAGAGAGAGAGAGAGAGAGAGAGAGAGAGAGAGAGAGAGAGAGAGAGAGAGAGAGAGAGAGAGAGAGAGAGAGAGATAGACACCTCACTCTCGACTACGAGGACATCAAAGCCAGTGCGCAGGTAGATGTCACAATATTTGGCTACGGCTTGGGGACGTGCACCCAACCATGGCAGCATAAGCGTCAGAGGTTTCTGGTCCTCATAGGTGCGATCTGCCGGCGCGGGTGCAACCTGTTCATTTGTGTAGAGGGTGACATGTTTACTGAGGCGTAGGCAGGAGAAGCTTCGTCGCAAGATGCTCTTGGTCAGCATTGCTGATGCATCTGCCGGGGCACCCGGTAGAGAGGGAGGAACAGGCTCCAGAGGGCTTGAAAGATAATATATACTAGTCAGTTGAAAATGTGAAATTGGTTTATGAATAATACACTGACAATATTATCAAAAAATACACAAAAGTACAAAAAAAAACAATTTGATAATTGATATATATAATTACAGCAGGTAACACTCCATAACACGAGAAGGGATATCTCAAATCATACCCTGAGACCATTTATCATAAGAGTTTGTATGCACATCTGTGTCATGTACATATTGACGACGACCGACTATTACAATACAATGTTTCATATATTGTTGTCTCCGGAATCTAATAATACAGATACACATGAAACAAAGCAAAATAGTTTTCGGTAGTTTTGAAGTTTAAATCGGCACCACGCTTGCCTAAAAATAATAATGTAATTGTTGACGTTGTTCAAAGAACGATACTCCCGATGTGAAACTACGATCGGTTTGACCACTACAAACGTTTTCTCCAATCATTATTGTGACTATGTAATGTACAGCCGAATTAATGCCTATAGTGTCGTTATTTTCGTGTACATTATGCGACATGAGCGAGCAAGTACCCTTTTTAATAGGTCACAATTATTTGACGCAAAATCAACCCAATCAATGTGGAGTTTTTCTGCTATTGTTCGTAAAGTTAGACGTTTTAGATTTGAAAAGGGTTGCAGACCTTGACAGTGTGAGTCCGCAGTTTTTAGTGGTTATTGTCAAAAAGTTTATATAACTCAATTTCTCAAAAACCACCAAACCACAAATTAATATTTTAGCTCTGTCTAGTTGTTCTTTGGTTAATGATATTTCGAACCCTGTTTTCAAACTGTAAGGCTGGAGAAACATGCTTGAAATTTAATTGTAAACCTCGGTACAAACCTATTTTCTCTGCTGGACATCGCTGTGATCGTGTTTTCGTTTCTAGCAACAAACACATTAAAAATAGTTTAAGTAGTAATATTGCAGCATTAACAAAAAGAGCAAAAAAAAAAACTGGAAATCTCCCTAACAAGACAAATTATGGGCAAAGTATTTCTTTGAAATACGTAGGTATTCTTCCTCATGTTGCATCATGCGCTTCAAAGCCTACAAGCGCAATGCTGCTGCCACCTTTCGGAAAGAGACGAAAGGGAAAAGCAGAATGTCGTCCGAAATGCTGCAAACACTGGAGTTCACGTTCGTTCAAAAATATGCATTTGTCGTGTATGGAAGCTTGTAGGATGTAAAGGAGATTGCAGACGGTGGATGAATTCGCGGTTACCTACCTGTCTCTATTGAATGGCCCATTGAGAGTTTTGAGACGAGTTAACCTCTCTACCGTGCGTGAAATCAATTTAAATTTAAAAAAGGCTACTGTATTTAACTTTACAATATAAACTATATAGTTCTACAAAAATAGCAATGTCACATATACATTCGAATGAAATAGTTGCTCCTAAACCTAAAAGTGTCAGCACGCCAGGAAGACTTTTCAATACGTCAGGGCTTCGTCACAGACGATGGTAAAATGTCATTATTTAATCATGTGAGCAATGTGTGTGGTTTCATACTTTAGAGTTGGTGTAGCACGAAATATTAAATATGCTTTCCGCATAAACATTTCTGGGATTTAGTTTAGTTCCCAGCAATCTAATATTTAACGCAAGTCGGGTGTCACGTGTTGCGTCTGTAACGAATACTTTGACAACACCCATAATAATTATTTCAGTGTTCAAAGATTCTTGGAATTTAAAATAATACAATAAATGGTTTTAATTAGTCGAAAAGGCGAGGTTATTTCCTTTTTTTTGCAGACTGAAGACATGTTACGTTTTGGATTTTGCTGCTGTGAAATGTAATCCAATCCAATTCAATAATTATATAAATATTTTAGAATTACAACTTTTATTTAATGATGTTCAAATCTAAACATGTATGTAAAGCAAAACTAAGCACCTTTAGTTTTAAGCCACCCACATTTTCATTTTTCAAGTTAGCGAAAGTAGCGGAACAGACATTATTTAGTTAAGTTAAAGTCAATAGCTGTAGGCATTTGTCTTTCTTGCAATAATTGCATCAAACCTGTGACCCACAAACTTCACCAGATCATTACTTGCATTATTCATTTAAATGTCTTTGTTAACCATTTTTTTCATCCTCTTCAAGTGTTTGTTTCTGGAAATGTTCCCTCCCATCTCCTTTTCAGGAGGTAAAATGCCTGCTTTTTTAGAATTAAAGGACAAGCGACGTCTCCGGACAAGTTGTGTCCATAATTTGTAAAATCGCTTCAAATGACTTCTACTGAGCGTATTTTACAAAGATTCCACCGCATATAGCTATATTTTACGTTTTAAGGGTCGCGCTGAATATTCCGGAAGTCTTGTTTTTGAGTTGGTGACGAGTCCTCACCATACGTCACTGAAGGAACGCCTCTCACCGAGAAAGGACATACCTTGCATCACATCAATGCATTTTGCGGTACTTTGTTTGGTCTGAAAACTTTGTGTTGATCCGTGTTGATGGCGAAATTAGAAGGACAACACATAAATGTTGGTGAATCGTTGTGTATTGCGCCAAGACTTCTACAGTGTATTTGATGTTCACTTACAAAACGTCCGAGGAGACAATTTCCACTTTGCCGCCCTCTTCTGCCTTTTTTAGGTACTGTGAGTACTAAAGAGTTTGTCACTACATTTCTCTCCAGATGCATAAAAATGACCGGAATAAATTATTTAATTGATTGCAAACATGTATGCTTTCCTCTTCAGAACTATTTGAATCATGGTCCCGCCCCCAGTTCGTGACGTCACGCCAAGACGTCTTGCATTGCTGGAGAATCAAAACAATGGCTTCAGATTTGGAGAATATGCTTTTTCTTATTACACATTCAGTAACAGCACCATCACGCTGAACACAGGGGCCCCCCAGGGGTGTGTGCTGAGCCCCCTCCTCTTCACTCTGCTCACGCACGACTGCTCACCATCATCACCCAGCTCCAACCTCTTCATAAAGTTTACGGATGACACAACTGTGGTGGGCCTCATCAACAACGACGAGGAGACAGCCTACAGGGACGAGGTCAGCCGCCTGGCCACGTGGTGCAAGGACAACAATCTTCGTCTGAATGTGGACAAGACGTAGGAGATTGTTGTGGACTTCAGGAGAGTGCGCCCCCAGCATGCTCCACTAACCATCGACGGTGCTGCAGTGGAGAGAGTGAGCAGCACCAAGTTCCTGGGAGTGCACATATCCGAAGACCTGTCCTGGAGCCACAACACGGCATCAATGGCCAAGAGATCCCACCAGCGCCTGTACTTCCTCCGCAAGCTCAAAAGAGTTGGAGCCCCGACCCCCATCACGACCTCCTTCTACCGCGGTACCATAGAGAGCATCCTGACCAGCTGTATCACCGTGTGGTACGGCGCCTGCACCGTGTCCTGCCGTAAGACTCTGCAGCGCATCGTGAGGACAGCTGAGAAGATCATCGGTGTCTCTCTCCCCCCCCTTCAGGACATCTACAACACCCGCCTCACCCGCAGAGCCATCCGGATCGCTGGCGATCCCACCCACCCCTCCCACAGCCTCTTCAGCCTGCTGCCATCGGGTCGGAGACTGCGGAGTCTCCGAGCCAAGACCAGCAGGCTCAAGGACAGTTTCTGCCACCAGGCAGTCCCTCCGGACTCAACTCCCTCCCAGCCCTGCCCAGCCTGCCCCTTCCCACTGCCACACTCACCGAACTCTGAGTACACGCTACATGCTGTACGATCACCCTGAACTCTATTTTTTCTTCTTTCTCATTTTTTTCTGCAAGACCTCACTTCAACCCTTTCTTGTTCGTTTTTGCATTACTACATTACGTCACTTTATATACGTCACTTCCTCACTTTCCATACGACACTACCTCACTTTACATACAGAAATTACATGTATTGTCTGTTGTCAATTGTATGTCTTTTTTAGCCACATTATACGTGCCTTGCATGTCTTGCACGCTGGGTCCGAGAGGACATTAATTTCATCTGTGCTGTATGTCATGCATATTAGCATATTTGACAATAAAGCTGACTTTGACTTATGAATATGCTTCAAATAGTTCTGAAGAGGAAAGCATACATGTTTGCTATTGATTAAATAAGTCCTTCCGTGTCATTTTGAGGCATCTGGACTGCAATGTAGCGTCCCAGAAAAGAGGCAGAAAATGGCGACCAAGCTCCCTGTGAGGAATTATTCAGCCCGTTTCCACAGGCTGATAAATTCCTTATATGGAGCTTGGTCGCCCTCTTCTGGCTCTTTTTGGTGCAACATGACGTTTTCAGACCAAACAAGCACAGCAAAATGCATTGACGTGATGGAAGGACTGCTACAATGTGTCCTTTTTTTCAGTCAGGGGCATTCCTTCAGTGACGTCACGTACGGACTCGTCACCAAATCAAAAACAAGACTTACGGAATAATCAGCGCGAGTCTTAAAACGTAAAATATAGCTATATGCGGTGGAATCTTTGTAAAACACACTCAGTAGAAGCCAAATTATGGACACTACTTGTTCAAAGAGTTTGGTTGTCCTTTAAGGTCTGTTGATTTACTTGGTCAGTTTCGGACCTTTCATGTTTCCCTCTGCTGATCAGAATCAGAATCTGAAAGCCTTTCATAATCCCACAATGAGGGAATTTGCAATCAACAGCAGCAAAATTGAAAGGGGCCGGGGTGTGTTTGTCAAAGAAAAAACAAAGTGTTCTGAGCACAAAAGAAAATGTCAGGCGATGAAGTATGTGTTTTGGGATTTGCTTTGTTTGAATGCTTCTGTGCTGATGACCATTTTGTTTTTGTGAGCCTTTTACTGAGCATTTTCATCTTTATTAACTTCATAGAGTTGCTTGTTCTGTAGCCACAAGGGGACACAAGCCAGTGTCTTATTGTGCCGGTCCCAAGCCCGGATAAATACAGAGGGTTTTGTAAGGACGTCCGACGTAAATCTTGGCCAAAACAAACATGCGAATCAAACCTCTGAAGATGGAGGACACTGATTTGCTATGGCGACCCCTTGAAGGGAAAAGCCGAACGGAAAAGAGAAAGTCTGTGTTACGACGCTCGAGTGCAAGGAGGCAGAACTCGAGCGACTGAATCTTGGCGATAGGGAAGGACCCGAAATACACGGCGTGACAGGCTTGGATGGCTCAAGAGTCTTTACTGGAACATGCATCAAATAATAACAAACAGGGAAGAGTGGAGGAAGATAACTAAATGACAGCAGACCTGGCAACACGGAAGTGGAAACGGCAATGACCAAAAATACTCCGACGGAGACGGTAGTGAGCGACAGACAGATATAGGCAGAAGGCACAATCAGTGAATGACAATCAGCTGTGGGAACCCAGGTGAATGATGATTGGAGGGGCCGTCTCCCAAGATTGGCGGAGGAGGTGACAGGAGGGGCGGGGCGCGCCCCGGATAGCAACGAGATGTGACAGTGCCCCCCCCTCAAGGGACGCCTCTCGGCGGCCCACCAGGTTTGGATGGGTGAGCCGCATGGAACGCCCGGGTGAGGGATGGGTCGAGGATCCAGGAACGTTTGACCCATTGACGTTCCTCAGGTCCATAGCCCTCCCAGTCGACCAGGTACTGCACTCCTCTGCCCCTACGCCTGGAGTCCAGTATCTCCCGCACGGTGTAGACTGGTCCGTCGTCCAATATCCGGGGGGGAGGTGGGGGGGCGGGGGGGGGCTAAGGGGCTGGTCTCCACTGGCTTGAGGAGGCAAACATGAAAAACGGGGTGGATCCGCATGGTGGGTGGGAGCCGGAGCCTCACCGAGACCGGGCTGAGGATGGCCTCGATGGGGAAGGGACCCGTGAAGCGTGGGCCCAGCTTGGCCGAGGACCCTGCCAGCCGAAGGTCCTTCGTGGATAACCAGACCTCCTGCCCGACCTGGTAGCTGGGTGCTTGCCGCCGATGGCGGTCTGCCACCCGCCGGTTCCGGGATGCGGTGCGTGACAGGGCGTCCCTGGTCTCCTTCCAGACTCTGTGGGCCCGTCTGAGGTGATGATCGATAGACGGGACCTCCACCTGGCCTTCCTGTGTGGGAAACAAGGGCGGCTGATAGCCACAGGCGGACATGAATGGGGACCGACCTGTGGCTGCGGAGACCAGGGAGTTGTGGGCGTACTCCACCCAGGGTAGGTGCAGGGCCCACGACGCCGGGTTGTGGAGGCACACGCACCGGAGGGCCGCCTCCAGGTCCTGGTTCTTCCTCTCCGTCTGTCCGTTGGTCTGGGGGTGGTAACCAGACGACAGGCTCGCCGATGCCCCTAGGGACCGACAGAAACGCTTCCATACCTTGGACACGAACTGCGGTCCCCGGTCCGACACGATGTTCGTCGGAATCCCGTGGAGACGGACGACATGGTTAACCAGGAGTTGAGCCGTCTCGGTGGCGGACGGCAACCTGGTTAACGGAACGAAGTGGGCCGACTTGGAGAATCGGTCCACTACGGTGAGGACGACCGTCTTGCCACGGGAGGGGGGAAGGCCTGTCACGAAGTCGACGGAGATGTGGGACCAGGGTCTGGACGGAACCGGTAGGGGCTGGAGGAGTCCGGCCGGGGGCTGGTGGGAGGCCTTTCCACGGGCGCAGGTCGGGCAGGCCTTCACGAAGAGGGTGATGTCCCTCCTAAACCCCGGCCACCAGAACCGTTGGGCGATGAGTTGGATCGTCCTGTTGACCCCCGGGTGGCAGGCTATCTTAGATGTGTGCCCCCAGATAAGCACCTCAGTGCGTAGAGGGGGGGGGGGGGGGGGGGGGACGAACAGGCGATCCTTGGGACAGCCCCTGGGGATGGTGGTAGTTCCCTGGGCTTGCTGGACTTTTCTCTCAACCTCCCACCTCAGGGCGCCCAGGATGCGCTGGGCCGGCAGGATGTTGGCGGTGGTCTCCTCCCTTTCTGCCGGCTCATGGATACGGGATAGGGCGTCAGGCTTGGTGTTCTGTGACCCTGGGCAGTAGGTGAGAGAAAAGTCAAAACGGGTGAGGAAGAGTGACCATCGGGCCTGCCGTGAGTTAAGTCTCTTGGCCGACCGGATGGCCGCCAGGTTTTTGTGATCCGTGTAGACGGTAAAGGGGTGTTTAGCTCCCTCAAGCCAGTGTCTCCATTCCTGCAGGGCCAGGACGACCGCCAGCAGTTCCCGATTGCCGACGTCATAATTGGCTTCGGCGGGGCTGAGCCGGCGGGAGAAGAAGGCGCATGGGCGTAGCTTCTGGTCGGTGGGAGAGCGCTGGGAAAGGACGGCCCCTACTCCGGACTCGGATGCGTCAACCTCGACCGTGAACAGGAGCTCCGGGTCGGGATGACGCAGAACAGGGGGGTTGGTGAAGGTAAGACGGAGGCGGTTGAAAGCCCCCTCAGCATCGGGAGTCCACCTTAAAGGGAGCTTGGTGGACGTGAGGTTAGTGAGGGGGAGTGCCTTCTGACTATACCCGCGAATGAAGCGGCGGTAGAAGTTGGCAAACCCCAAAAACTGCTGAAGCTGCTTGCGCGTCTTTGGGATCGGCCATTCCACCACCGCTTTGGTTTTGGCGGGGTCGGCCCTGAGCTGCCCCTGCTCCACAACAAACCCCAGGAACGACAGAGAGCGGACATGGAAGTCACACTTCTCTGCCTTCACATAGAGCCGGTTTTGCAGGAGCCGCGCCAGGACCCGTCGGACGTGTTGCCGGTGTTCTTCTGCAGAGCGAGAAAAAATAAGAATGTCATCAAGGTAAACAAAAACAAAAACATTGAGGAAGTCCCTGAGCACATCATTTATCAAATTCTGGAATACGGCAGGCGCGTTCGTGAGCCCAAACGGCATCACCAGGTATTCAAAGTGCCCTAAAGGTGTCTTGAAGGCTGTTTTCCATTCATCCCCCTCACGGATACGGACCAAATGGTAGGCGCTACGAAGGTCTAATTTTGAAAAAATGGTGGCGGACTGAAGGGGCGCGAAGGCCGAATCCATGAGGGGGAGAGGGTATTTGTTGCGGATGGTGATGTCGTTCAGGCCCCGGTAGTCAACGCATGGGCGCAGGGATCCGTCCTTTTTGTCGATAAAGAAAAACCCTGCGCCCAGCGGGGAACGCGACGGGCGAATGAGTCCCGCCGCTAGAGAGGAGTCTATATAAGTGCTCAGGGCTTCCCGTTCCGGTTGTGAAATGTGGTAAAGTCTGGAGTCCGGTAATGGAGCCCCTGGCTGCAAGTCAATAGCACAGTCATACGGTCGGTGGGGTGGCACGGATTGGGCGTTGTCTTTGCTGAACACCTCCCGCAGGTCGTGGTAGCACTGTGGCACGCCTTTGAGGCAGATGGCCTCGGGCGGGCCACCGCGGGAGGGGTTACGCCCTGCCGTAGCCGACCGCAGGCAGTTTGCGTAGCAGTAGGGGCTCCAGCCCTGAATGGTGGGGCCCTCCCAAGAAATGGATGGGTCATGGGCCTTGAGCCAGGGGAGACCCAAGACCAATGGCGCGTTCCGGGAGGGCATAACAAAAAATTGGCGGTGCTCCACATGGTTGCCTGCCACTCGGAGCTTAAGTGGGGCCGTGAGGTGGGTGACCCGGGCTAATAATCGGCCATCCAGGTCGACGATCTCCTTATGGGGAAGGAGATCTATAAGTTGGCAGCCCAAAAGGTCGGCCAAGTGGGGGTCGATGATGCACCCGTCGGCCCCCGAGTCCACTAGTGCCCGCACTCTTTGGGAGCTGGAGGGGCCAAATAGTTCACTTTCCAGCTCCAACCGTGTGACTCGTGTTGTGGACTTAGCCCCCAACGGACGCCGTTTCGGCGGGGACTTACATTGGCCGTGGGTCCTAGGCTGGGGGCCTCGGGTGCGACGAGCCCTCGGGTTGGCGCGGTCGTCTCCCCCCCCTATCACCATAGGTTCAAGGAGTCCCTCCTGGGGCTGCGCGCGGTCGCTGCCGGGTGTGGTCGACCGAGGTCGGCTTCGGGGTACCTCGGGCCGTCGGTCGCTCAGCTCCTTTCGCCGCTCTCGGAGACGATGATCCAAGCCGATGACAATCTCGACGAGGTCGTCGAAGGTGGTGCCGGCGTCGCGGGTAGCCAACTCGTCCTTTAGGTCGGAATTCAAGCCGCGACGAAACACCCCCCTCAACGCTCGGTCGCCGTAGCCGCTGCCAGCGGCCTAGATCCGGAAAGCGACGGAGTATTCTGCGGCCGAACGGGCCCCTTGGACGCAGTCGAGGATTCTCCCTTCCGCCTCGACCTCCGTCACTGGATGGTGAAACACCCGGCGTATCTCGGCCACGAAGTCCTGATACGAGGCGCACAGCTCCGGTCGGGACTCTCGTACCGCCAGCACCCATGTTTCGGCTTCACCCGCGAGCAGGCTGGTGATGAAGGCTACCTTAGCCTCATCGCTAACGTAGGCGTCAGGATGTTGTTCAAACACGAGCGCACACTGCATGAGGAATTGAGCGCAGCGCTCGGTTTCGCCTGCGTAGCGTGAGGGTTGGGGTAGCGGGGGAGTGCGCCTGCCCACGGGCGGGGAGGAAGGAACAGTGAGGGTGGCGATGCATGTTTCCATCTCCTTGAGGCGTTGAGCCAGCGAGGAAGTGGCGTAGCGCATTTCCTCAATCGCCTTGGCCAGCTGGCTCGAACGCTCCGCCTCTTGCACAAGGGCGGCAAAGTACCTGTCATCGCCGGCGGGGTCCATGGGTGGTCGGAGTATTGTGTTACGACGCTCGAGTGCAAGGAGGCAGAACTCGAGCGACGGAATCTTGGCGATAGGGAAGGATCCGAAATACACGCCGTGACAGGCTTGGATGGATCAAGAGTCTTTACTGGAACATGCATCAAATAATAACAAACAGGGAAGAGTGGAGGAAGATAACTAAATGACAGCAGACCTGGCAACACGGAAGTGGAAACGGCAATGACCAAAAATACTCCGACGGAGACGGTAGTGAGCGACAGACAGATATAGGCAGAAGGCACAATCAGTGAATGACAATCAGCTGTGGGAACCCAGGTGAATGATGATTGGAGGGGCCGTCTCCCAAGATTGGCGGAGGAGGTGACAGGAGGGGCGGGGCGCGCCCCGGATAGCAACGAGATGTGACAGTCTTCATATCCAATGAACCTTTTCTTGACTAATTTGAATGCATTTTTATTCTAGTTGCCATAATTTTTTTTATTTCTGGTTCTTCTTCTGTGTAGGGCGTGGATGAAGAATTTATTGCGCCGCTGCCATAAATGATTACGCAATCAATCTAGAAATTAAAAAGAAGTTGTTAATTTTGGTTATAAACAGCCATTTAGTGAAAAATGTCGGAGCTCAAGTATTGACAAATGGTACAAAATATTTCACCCAAATGAACATTAACATTAAACACATGATCAACAATGTTTTTTTCCTTAATTATCTTTGTGATTGCAGATTAATCTATTGCACAGGTGTCAAAGTCAAGGCCCTCATTTTATTTGGCCCGTGAAAGCAAATCGAACTTGTGAAATTCCATACTGCTTGCTAAAGTCCAAAGCAAAATCAATTCATTCAAATTGTCATATGTAACTCACAAAAAAAGGTTTATTATTTTTACTTTAAATTTGAAAATGAGATACTCATTCATTTGTTATGCGCTCTATATGTCATATGTGGAGGGGGTGAAACATTCTAATGGCTTCCCCAAATTCATAACGGCCCTCAAGAGGAAACCGTAACTACAATGCAGCCCGCGGTAAAAATGACTTTGACACCCCTGATCTATTGAGTTGTCTGGAACACAAAAACTGTTTTAATACATTTATTCCTCCATTTTTCCTTACATGTAGTCATTTCATTTTTCAGATTTTGACAATAAAGAAACCTCATTGTGGCAAAAAGCCTTGTGGTCCCTGACTTTGCTTGTGCAGCTTTGTTGCTGCATCTTGTTTTCATTCCCGGCGGGATCCGACCCTCCACCGGGGTCCCCGCTGACTTTGTCTTCGTGGATTACGACTTATCCAAACACCAACCTCGATGGATTTAGACCACCAAGTGTTAGGCACCGATCATTTGGTGGCGTCTCTGGCTGACCTCATGTGTTTAGCGTGCCATTGTTCTTTTCCAGTCGCCTTACTCACGGCTGGCTTTGTGATTTCCTGTACTCTCGCCTGACAACAGATTGATCAAACGGAAGAATGGTTGCATTTTATCAGCATTTTTCATATTTTTCATACAATGTTTCAATGATTTAATAGGAAATATTTGTCATCTCATACACAGCAAATTTTATGATTACTTTAATCTTACTCTAGACATTTGACAGCACATCTATCTGTCATGTCTCCTCCTTACGTTGAGAAATAGGTAAAAAAATGTCAAGTACAGAGTGCAAGAACTTTTAGCACATCACTCATTATAATAATACAGTAAAGTTATAAAGTTATATCGATATCGGTTATATCGATAGTACTGCTTATTACGATACTGTTTCTATGAACGCAAGAAAATTTACATGCCGCAGGATCGGATATATCGATAGTCCGGTTATATCGATATTTTTTCCGACTCCCGAGAATATCGATATAACTAGACTTTACTGAATCAATAATAATAATAATAATATAATAATACATTTCATTGATAGGCGCCTTTCAAAACTCTCAAGGTCACTTTTCACAGGATAAGTTTTTTTCCTGTGGGTGAGCAGCGGAAGCCATACGCACCAGCGTTCACTCAACCCGGAAGTAACTCAAATAGATCGAAAGCTAGCTAGCTAATAGCTAGCTAATAGCTAGCTAGATGGCTATTATATAGTGGCAACATACTGCAAAAGAAAGACACAAAAAAGTGTCATTTGAATTTCGCAGAACTTGAATATGCTCAATCAATATTTGTTGTATGATGAGTACAATACGTCTGTGTAAGCTCTCAGTCGTACAGGAGTGGTCCATCGATGAGAAGGCCGTCATCTGTACTCAAAAAGTACAGATGACGGCTGAAGAAACCTCCTCATCTATGATGAGTACAATCTTACACCCGGACATAACAGTGGGAGGAGCTAATGTGAAACTTAGTTTTAGATTCAAATTTATGTGGATCAACATCTGTATTTTAAAACATATCAAAGAATTGAATTAGGCCAAAGTCAGTGGATTAAAATAAAATAAATGCACCACAAATTAGCTAATTTGATAATGATGGACGGACCCTTGCTGTTTCTTTCATGGAAAATGCAGGAATTGATCATCACACTTTGAGACAAAGCTACGGTCGTGTTTTTGATGGTGTGTGAAAATAACATCTCAAAATCGTACTTATGATGATAACAGTCATAATAATGTTGAAGTGCACTCAGTAGGAGCTTCACTTGGTTGTGTATTTGCTTATCAGAGAAAATGTTCTTTGTGGGAGCTGCGTGTTTGCCACTTTAGCACGTGCCACTTGAGCATAAAGGACACAATGGCATCAGCTGTCAATGGCATCCAATGATTTGTATTGATCTTCTGTGTTTAGACAACAGTCGGCTACTGACCGGCTTTGTGGTGATCCATTCAGAAGAGGAAAAAAAACGTAAGTAGTCCTACTCCTACATGGTTCATATATTGTTGAACTGTTCGAGATCTAGAGCACAAAGATACAAATAAACAATTTAAAACTAAAATAAGATAATATCTCTTCAAAACACTGGTAACTCAGGTGAAGACGGGATTCGGTTGCTGTTCATTGCAGGAGTGGCGCTAGTCGGGTGGTATGAAGGGGAGTTGGGCAGTGGACACTCCCAAAAATGTGAAAAATCCCAAACTGTTTGCCATATCTCTTGAAATAAAGCTATTGTGTCTCAGTTTTTTTTTCAAAAATGTATATAAAATAGAAACAATACATAATAACTTGTTTGACTGGTTTGAGCGTGCTTGATAAAAGTTGGAGAATTTGAAGGTGGGCCTTGCATCTTCAAATGAAAAAGTCCAGAGACTCCTGGCTTCACATCTGAAGACCAACTATTATGTCAACGGAGGGAGAAGCATTCAAGCTCAGGTTTCAAGGGAGGGATGAGATTTGAAATTTGGGTTTTACACAGGGGTTCATATTCAAATTAGGATGTCATGTTTTTTTTCAAACAACAATTAAGGTTTTGAGATATAATTCAGGTTTTCAGAGTATGGCATGTTGAGATTAAAAACTCAAGTTAGGGTTACAACCATACCCTGCTTCGAAACCTTAGATCAGGGGTCCTCAAACTTTTTTTCTGTGAGGGCCACATAATGTTTCCCTTCTGTGATGGGGGGCCGGTGTCAGTTTGTAACAGAAAAAGTGTGATTGGCGTGAAGGGAGCTTAAAAAAATTGTTTTCCAGAAAGCCACACAACCAAATAACACTTTCCAGATTCTTTACAGAAAAAAGTCAGGAAACAAATAATAACACTATTAATGAAATAAATAATAACTAAATAAGCCTCTGGGTTCTTCATAGAAAAACAGGAAATAAATAACACAATTTATGAAATAAATAATAACTAAATAACTCTCTGTTCTTCATAGAAAAAAAGCCATGGAACATTAACTTTCTGTTGTGCCATGCACAATCTTAACATATAAAAGTTCAGCTCAGTTGTCAGAGCGGAATCTCTCTGACACATATTAGCAGTCTCTTAAAGTTATTCCTTGTAATCCTTTTGCAGGTTCCAGTAGGCTTGTAGACACCGCTGTTTGCAGCTCTCTCTCATCAACTTCCCTGTGAAAACCACAAAGGAAGCGGGTTGGGAAAGTGAACTAAGTGATACAGCACCTACACAGCACAATACATTTCACTACCAGTATGGTTGTAAAGATGGAATTTATCCCAGTATATTTTATTATGATTATGTTTGTTTATGCTCAGAATGACTCATTCAAGTCAGAAAAGTGAGTTTACCTATGTATGTTCATCAGTGTGAACGATGGGTCTGCATCTGGCTGGTGAGAAGTTGAATTTCAGCAGTTTCATGCGAGAAATGTCAGCAGTTTCATGCGAGAAAAGCTTTTCTCGCAGATATACGTGCTGCCAAGAACTGTGGACATTTTCATCGCGTGTTTTTTGATGTTTGGATATGTGTCGTTTGGGAGGGCGGCATAGAAGTCAATGAGACTGTTGGGCTTGAATGCGTCTTTCATCACAGTTCTGTAACTCAGGTCCAACTTCTCCATGGTTTCGTACACTTGGTCAAAAATATCCTCTCTGGTTGTAGTCCCTTTGAGACTTTGAAGGGCTGCCAGCTCCTCGTATATCTCAAAGTTTGTGCTAACTCCACGAATAAAAATGAGCAGCTGCGCTGTGTCTTCCACGTCTGTGCTCTCATCCAGTGCTAATGAAAAAAGTCCAATTCTTTCGTCTTCTGCTGCAGCTGCATTCATCCCGATTTCTTCACCGCGTCTGGTGATTGTACTCGCCGACAGACTTACGGCATTATATGCATCTTTCTTCTCGGGACACAACTCCTCCGCGACAGCATCCAAACATTTCTTAACAAACTCCCCGTCCGTGAAAGGCTTACCGCTGCTTGTTATCAGTTTAGCAACCCGAAAGCAGCTGGCCCGAACGGATGCCTTCTTCAGCTGAGCTTGGCGTACAAATGTATTCTGCTGAGATAGTAGTCTGTTGCGTCACACGCGTGTATGATTTTGAAGTGCGCTTTTCAACACTTTCATGTCTTTCAATTCCTTGATCTCCTTGTTGTGCGTATCACCCTGACGCATAGCACACGCTTGCAAATTGTATAAAAGGAGCTGTCGCGGGACAGAGAGATTGGGCGAACCACGAGGCAGAATCACATCAGAGTCATCTCGGGCCCACGCCGGGCCTGGGACGGACATCACGGCACGACTTGCTCAACTCCACGCCACGATCAAGCTCTGCGCGTCACCTGCCTGGGAGATCTGACAACGAACCTACTTACAAATAAAGAGAAACATCAAACTCTTTATTGGCGAGCCAGCCAGGAGGATTTTTTTCCCTCCTCCTCAGCCCAATCAACTCTCCAAATGGAAAGACCCAGATTTCCCAGCCGCCTGTGAACCCGGCATCTTCACAGCAAGACCCCTCGAGCCGAGCTCCCGATGGGCCGCCACCACCCGTGGGCGCCCCGACCCCACCGTGAAACCTGCCGCACCCTGATGGCCAACATCGTCCAATTCGCCTGGCAACTCTGCTACTAGCTGCATCGTATATGTCCACGATCGCGCATCGTATATGTCCACGATCGCACATCGTCGGACATCGCTTATGTCCACGATCGGACATCGTATATGTCCACGATCGGACATCGTTGGACATCGCTTATGTCCACGATCGGACTTCGGGAAGACGCTTCATGGCCGACACGGCCGCCGACGTCAGCGTGCTTCCTCAGTGTCCTGCAGAGCGCCATGGCAGCGCGATCATCGCCACCGTCGCCGATGACCGGCCTGTCCGTGCCCGGCAGCATGGCCAACCCCACGCACCTTCGTCCTCACAATCCCTCATCGATTCTCCGACTTGACCGATCCCAGCCGGACAACTCACGGTGAGAAGACCTTCCGGCATCGACTCGACGGCCGCGAGGAAAGTTTCCTTTGCCGTGCTCCCGTACAACGACTTCAGGCACCACGAAACCTCCTCGGCAACCTCCCCACCGACGCCTGCCATGCCCGGTGACCGTCATCTTGCCTGGCCTCACCATGTCGCAGAATTACTTTTGTTTTTATTTCTTTTTCCTTCATCGTTTTCACCGACTTCGGATCCAGGAGGGGAGCCCTGTTGCGTCACACGCGTGTATGATTTTGAAGTGCGCTTTTCAACACTTTCATGTCTTTCAATTCCTTGATCTCCTTGTTGTGCGTATCACCCTGACGCATAGCACACGCTTGCAAATTGTATAAAAGGAGCTGTCGCGGGACAGAGAGATTGGGCGAACCACGAGGCAGAATCACATCAGAGTCATCTCGGGCCCACGCCCGGCTCACGCCGGGCCTGGGACGGACATCACGGCACGACTTGCTCAACTCCACGCCACGATCAAGCTCTGCGCGTCACCTGCCTGGGAGATCTGACAACGAACCTACTTACAAATAAAGAGAAACATCAAACTCTTTAAGTCCACTTTTCGCTTTGAGAGTTTGTCTGCTCGTATTTGGCCTTACAAGCTATCGTACTTGTCTTTGTGACGGGATTCATAGTGTCGGCGAAGATTGTATTCTTTGAATACCGCCACCGCCTCTTGACAGATGAGACAAACAGCCTTTTCTTTGCATTGAACATAAAAATAATCGTTTGTCCACTGCCGGTTAAACGCCCTGCATTGTGAATCAATTTTTCTCTTACCTAACCTTTTCGCCATTATTCCGTTCACTCTTTGACAGGAAGGTTTACAGGAGAAAACGGGTCTGGGACCAAATAGAGCGCCAAACTGAGCGCACCCGAATGTACCACCGGACTCCCCTCCACTTCCTCATACGTCACTTTCTTGTGTCGCGTCGCATTGTGACCGACTCCTTTAGCGTTCTACTATGATCAGGCGTGTTTGTATTGTTCAATCACGATTATAAACAACATACATTGATTAAAATAGGAACAGATAATGATCGAAACCCGACCTTTGACTTGTAAAAGGATTTGTTATTTTTCTGGAGGCCAAATAGGAAAAAAATCTGATAGCATCTCTGGTATAGTTCAGGGGGCCGGGCCAAATGTGGTGACCAGCCGGATAAGGCCCGCGGGCCGTAGTTTAGTGACCACTTCCTTAGATCATCACGCTACTTTGTTTCAAAGTTCTCTTTCAAGTCGGGGTTAGAAATTTAATGCTTTTAAGCCTTAGTTTCAAACGGATACTTTAATCAAGAGTCAAGGTTCCTTGGAATTGTTTATGAATAAAAAGTAAAAACTGAACTGTTCTGATGTAGTGATTTTATTTACCATGATACCATGATTTGAGAGCACTGATGTATCGCATTTTCAGTGAGTGGAGAGCACGGGCCTTATCTTCAGGAGGTGGGGTCGACAAGCGTGTGCGTATGTGTACAGAAAAAAAATATAGTGCACTGCTCCGTGAGAGTGCAGTTATGCAGTGATCCAGTGTTGGAAGCAGCAGAGTGGGCTACCGATGAGGTAAGAATATGGAAACAGGCACACTCTATTCCACCCTAGTCTTGCCATGTTGGTGTTTTTAAATTACTGCGTTATTTTACTTGTAGGTGGGACGAGTCATCAATCCAAGATGTGATAATTAGGAATTCATACACCTTGACCATGCTTTTTCTGTCGAATCTTTTTCTTCTGTCATGACTTCTTTCATTTCGTGCTGCACTGCAAACGGGAGATCATCCCAAGGGATCCTCACGTAAAGCTTTTGATTCTGGTTTGAGGGAACGTTCGTCAAGTCCATCTGTGAGTTGGGACTTCGGCCGACAGGGAGTTCTCGGGGAGTACGGTGATGTCGTGGAGGTTTTGCAGACAACTGTGTGGCATCGAAGGGATGAGGGGCCGCAGACCCATAGTGCTGCAGAAGTTGTCTTATCAGTAGCTTCTTCAACTAATTCTATTTTGATGGACCTTTTCACAAATGGACAGTCTGCTACAGATCTTATTTCCGACCAAGAGCTTGCCAATGGAAGACGAGGAAAGACTTTTAAGACAAAAACTAGATTTGAAGATGTGGCCCGGATCAGAGGAGCTAACACAGGGACTGAGAGAGGTAAAGTAAATTAAATGACTGGCATAAAACCCTGCAAGTAATTCATCTCAACCCTTAAAAATGTTCCCTTCTGTATATTATTAAATCCCAAATGTCCCACAAACTATGATCTCAAAGATCTCAATGAAACATTCTGAAATCATATCCATGTCCGTACCTTTCTGTGACTCCTCCAGACTTTTTTGTGTGGATACTTATGTATAACTTAAACAACACTTCCTTGATGCCAGTTACTACTTTCCTGATAACCAGGGGTTTGGCGCCATTTTATGGTGGTTCAGAAAGTAGTATACTAACTATCGGTCTTTTAGTTATGGATTCAGACTAGCAAACACGCTAACTGCCTGCTGTGGGTGGTGTAATGATATGAGCAAATTGTATTTGCATGTTCTACTAGTGATGCCTGGCTTTAGATCAAAGGAGCATGCGCGCTGCTGCAAGTCAGTCTGATGAGAGCCTACGAGAGCCACACATGTCAATTGCCTTCTCCCTCCAACCAACACAGCCGTCCTAATAAAGAACCTCAACTCTATCCAGAAGTTGTATCATTTACCGAACCCGCTTACACAAAGCAACATATGGTGTAAGAATTGGTCTGGAAGACAAGAGGACGATAAAAGGACTTGGAACGGAAGATTCCACGGAGGAAATACATTGAGCACAACCCACGGCAGAAAACGGCAGAAATGGAAGCTTTACGTCCACCCACAGCTCTGCAGCTAACAGGTAACGTGGCTGAAAATTGGAAGAGATTTAAGCAACGTTTTGAACTGTATTTGTCTGCAATTGGAGCTGATGAAAGCCATTCAAAGATGAAAGCATTTGATGCTCAGGATGACAAGATGAAGCTTTCAAAAATAATGGAAAAGTTTGAAGCTTACTGCATTCCGAAACGCAATGTGACGTTTGAAAGGCACAGATTGTTCACATGTGTACAGACATTTGGAGAAACTATTGACCAACATGCAAATGAGCTGAGAAACAGATCAAAGACATGTGAGTTCGGTGGATTAACAGAATCTCTGATCAAAGACAGAATAGTGTGTGGCATTACAGATAATAAACTGAGAGAAAGGCTACTCAGAGAATCAGATCTGGACCTGGAAAAAGCCTTAGCACTGTGTAGAGCCACTGAGACTGTTAAGTCACAGGCTAAAGAGTTGCTAAATGATGCTAGCTGCAACGTGAATGCAGTGGAAAGAAATGCACACAGATTCAACAAAAACAAGACTGCTGAGATGAAAGCAAGAGTGAGACAACACAACAAAAATAGGATATTCAAACAAAAATGTTGTACTCGTTGTGGTACGCAACATCCCCCAAAGCAATGTCCAGCATATGGGAAAATATGTAAAAACTGCGACAAAGCAAATCACTATGCTCGTTGCTGCAGGAACCAAGAAATCAAAGGCAAGGTAGATGCAGTAGATGATCATTATGATGTGGAGGAACTTTATGTGAATGCTGTAAAAGATGAAAGAGAAGAAAGAGATTGGATCACTACGCTGAAAGTGAACAACATTCATCTAAAATTCAAATTGGATACTGGAGCCAATGTGAATGTCATTTCAAAGACTGATTTCATGAAGATCAGACCGAGACCAAAAATACATAAAGCAAACATGAAAGTAACAGCTTATGCGGGTGCAGTCATACCAATGAGGGGAAAATGCATTGTGAATGTGACACATAAAGGCCAATTACATAAGCTATCTTTCATCATAGTTCCAAGGGATGTGCAGGGTCTACTAGGATTGTCGGCATGTGAGAGACTACACCTAGTGAAGAGAGTTTTTGTCGTGGATAGACAAAAAGAGACAGCATATGATCAACTGATGGAGCAGTACAAAGACTTGTTTCAAGGGTTAGGCTGCCTACCAGGAGAACACACAATCAGAGTGGACAAAAGTGTGCCACCAGTGATACATCCATGCAGGAAAGTCCCATTTGCTCTTCACAGCAGCTAAAATCAGAATTGGACAATATGGAGAGCAGGCATGTGATAAAGAAAATAGATGAGCCGACTGACTGGGTGAGTTCCCTCGTTGTCGTAGAGAAAAAGCACGGAAAACTCAGAATATGCCTGGATCCCAGAGATCTAAACAGAGCCATCAAGGAAAGTTCTGTCAAGACTGTGAAAAGGCTGATGTACAAAGCAACAGACAGTGGAACGGATTTCTACCAGAGCTTGCTGGTGTATCGCACAATGCCGCTCGAGTGTGGTATGTCCCCGGCCCAGCTACTCATGGGACGCGTGCTGAAATACAATTTATTTATCCCGGAAAACCTGCTAAAGACAAAGGAAGGGGAGAAAGTGAGGAAGATCAAAGAACAACAGAAACAAAAACAAAAGTTCTACCATGACAGAGGAACACGGAACCTACCTGAACTACACACCGGTGACCAAGTACGGTACAAAGACAAAACAGACACATGGTCACAGAAAGGAACTGTTCTGCGTCAGGTCCAACCAAGGTCATACAACATTCAGACAGAGGAAGGTGCTGTTTTAAGAAGAAACCGCTGAGATCTTCTCAAAGAACCTATCATAGCAAGTCAACGAACAGAGACTGTATCAGAGACTGTGGTAACACCTCTAAATCCAGGACACGCTATCAGAAAATCCTCAAGGAAAGTGAAAACACCTGAGAGACTGATTGAAACCATTTAACATGTTTTTCTAAGTGATCATGGTGAAAACAAATGTTTCATGTGAATGTTTCATTTATTGTTGCAAAAGTTAGAAATACTTTATTCAAGTTTAAGTCTGCTAATTACTGACATAATTAAATTAATTACATTTGTTAAAAGTAAAGAATTCAATTAAGAAAGGGAGATGTAATGATATGAGCAAATTGTATTTACATGTTCTACTAGTGATGCCTGGCTTTAGATCAAAGGAGCATGCGCGCTGCTGCAAGTCAGTCTGATGAGAGCCTACGAGAGCCACACATGTCAATTGCCTTCTCCCTCCAACCAACACAGCCGTCCTAATAAAGAACCTCAACTCTATCCAGAAGTTGTATCATTTACCGAACCCGCTTACACAAAGCAACACAGGTGGGAGAAAATCACACTTCTCGCTTTCCACCGGGTCGGTGTTGGAAGCATTGTAGAATATTCTACCGAGAGAAAATGTGTTTTATGCGGTGATTAGTTGGGGCAGGAGCAGTAAGGTGACCAAGCAGTTAAGCATGGTTATATCACAGTTCTGAGGTTCAGGGTTTCAATTCATCACATGTTCCAAGAATATTACTTTATTGAAGAAATTAAAATTTCACTTGGTGTGTATTATTTTTGTTTGTGTTCTTGTTGGGATAGGTTTCAATTCACGCTCATGTCCTAATGAGGACAACTGCTATCAAAATGGATGACACCCAAGTACTGTATAGTTGAGCTTGCTCTGGCAAAAATGTTCTGTGTCCCCTGTTCCAATATTTTCTGTCCAGATGTGACAGTTTTACAATGCACTCTGTTGAAATAATTGACATTCATCGGGTGCAAATTGCCAGGAAAAGCACTTGATGGCGTTGCCGGAAGAGCAATCTATTTACTATTACACAGACCAAGAACGAGGACACATTCCATTAATAACCTCGAACAAATCTCAGCATTGCCGTTCTTTTCTGATAAATGAGTTTCACATCACTTATCTCTCAGAAATTATTCAATGAAGAACATGCAACACCAACTCAGTATAATAATAGTCAAGCAAAACGGGAGCATCGCAGAAGTCGATATTTGGTCTCACTTGCATGTGCACTCATTACTTGCGCTTCCTCCCGATGCTCTTGTGTGACCCATTTACAAGCATGTTCTGTTTTATAATTCATTATTTTAACATATTCCCCTCCATTTTCTGCCCTGTTTCCTCGTAGTGACGACCATAATGGAGGTGACGCATATGTCTTAATCCTTCCGCATTCGCTTCTTATGAAACAGTTTCCAGGCATACAAAATATCTGAAATGATTTCATCATTTCCCAACTATCAGTATTTGGTCCTTCTATCTTGATAGTGCTGAGAAAATGAGCCTTTTTTTGAGGAGACAGTCCTGTTGCATGCAAACGGCCCACTGCTTGATTGTCTTTAAATAGCCGCATTTCCGAAGAATTTTACTTGTCAAGGAGTCCAGTACATCCAAGCAGTCCGCAGATGTCCCTAATACTGCCGCTGGGCTGATCAAGTCAAATATCGAAGATATCATCCAACCTTAATATGAATGTTCAACAACATCAATGTCACAAGATCGATACGTGAGTTTGTGTTTTGAATTCCGCCCAGTGACTGTAGGCATGAATGACTGTAAATAGTCAATTGCCAATACTGTACATGGTGTCTCCTCCATCATCCTAAAAACATGTACACAGTATTTTGAAGACTGCCTCTGTTACATAATGTACTAGAATATTCAACCCAAAGAATCAATATGATGCACATATTGTTTTATTAACTTAAAACACAGGAAGCAGAACAATGTGATCGAGAACAAAGGAACCAGCAAAAAAAAAAAAAAAAAAAATACATCAAGAAAAGGTTGACGTAAAAAACGTAAGATATAGAAAATAATTGGAAGCAGTTAGGTGCAGAATAACAAGAGCTCGTTTCCAGGTAGAACTGATCAGATGGATAACTAAACAGGAAAATAATCAACATGGATATGTGGCAAAAAGATAAAAATACAACATATGAACATATGAACGGAGGGCTAATCATTCAAAAAGGTCAAGGCTAGAAATGAAAATACAAAATGTGAATCTATACCACACAGGTTTAGGGAATAGAAAGAGAAATGAAACCAAAGCAATCAAATCTACTACACATGAAAAATGAGGCTACAAAATTAGACAATAATCTATCAACTTTCAATCTTGTTCTTGTGAACCTATGTACCGTATTTTCCGGTGCATAAGTCTACTGTAGCGCCTTATAATTGTGGTGTGCCTTACATTTGGAAAATTGTTATCTATTTATATGTTGTATTTGGAGAACTTTTTCCATTACATTGAAGGTGCTCCTTATAGTCCGGTGTGCCTTATATAGGAACAAAGTTGGAAAATACACGATTTATTGGGGGTGAGCCTTATGTTCCGCCTTATACACAAGTAAATACGGCACTTCACATAAAAGGTGCACCTGCATGTAATGCGCCGGGTCGTCTTTTGAAAGCAAATCAAGGCTTTTGGGTGCACCTTATACACCAGAAAATAGGGTAATATTGAGCCACAACAGGTCTCGCACCTCCTGTCAGCAGCTACCAACTTCATTTTTCCCTGTATTAGAAGTAGTGCGCGGTCCATGCTGGGATATACTGTATAAAACGCCGTGGCGGTCCGTGCATTTCACCTAGGCCTTCAGTGATGTCCTACTTAGTCCGACTTGAACAAATATCCCTCGTCATACCATAATTTATGACACAACGGCTGGAGATATCATTTACAAAAGCACACGCATGAAGTACTGGGCGTGGCATCACCTTAATCGTCTACAACACAGGCTATTTTCCGGAGCAATTACACATCAATAAATCTGCATCAGCAATTAGAACTTGTCACTATACGTGATACTGCAAACACTTAAAAATAAAAGGAAATTTAAAATCATTTGTCCACAAAGTTTTATGAAGTCCACCAAGAATATGCAATCTTTAACAAGATTTTCCGCTAAATTACAAAATGTCAGTTTAATATAAGAAAAACAACAAGACGTTCACAAAACGAACTATTTGTTGAAAATAAAAGTAAACAAATCTTTTTCATTTGTTCTTGAGAATAGGCCTACATGCGACAGCAAGTTGTCCTCTTCTTCAGCCATTGTGGGTTAAAAAAGCACGTAGATATACTTGGTTTTTCTGCTAAAGTTTTTGGGTCTGATCTGTTGTAGCTTGGTTGATTTGCATAGCGCTGCCTCCCCTGAGGGCTGAGGTAAAGTGAGTATCCAATCACAGGACGCGTACATGTCATGTTCAACGCGAGGCCCTCTAGCTGGCCTTACTGTGCCAACTCGTGATCGGATTGGCTATCGCAACTATATATCAACTACATGTTCCCGTTCATGTACAGAGCACAGACGCCCTCACTGTTGATTCTGAAGGCGTCGGTCAGATTTCATACAGCCTGGCGACACAAGCTAGCTGACTTCTGATTGGATTAAAAACTCTGACCTAAAACTACAACACTGAAAGGAGCATAACCAAATGGATATAATATAACATCAAGAAAACAGTATGTATAATAATTATATATATATTTAGAAAAAATACTTTTTAAATGAAATTGACTTTTATTATAATTATGATAATGATGTCTGATTATGTTAGGCCAGCAGAGAAGGCTTTGCTGGCTCTGACGGCCCACCACTGATAAAACGTAATTGCAGCCTGTACTGTAGCACCTTATAATGTGGTGTGCCTTACGTATGGAATTTTTTAAAACATGTTATTCATTGAAGGTGCCCCTATAGTCCGGTGTGCCTTATATATGGAAAAAGTTTGATAATACATCATTCAGTGGTATTGCGCCTTATACTCCAGTACACGCTATACACCGGAAAATATGGTACTGAAAATGCTGCAGGTATTCACCAGGGACAGCGCCCACCTTCACCTTTGGCCAAACAACCGGAAAATATATATGTTTCTTTCAGTACGTAAAACAAGTCGAAGTGCTTGACTCTCATCTTGAACTCACATGTTCTTGTTGTTTCGTTCCGCAGATCATGACCGGCAACCGCCCAAAACCAGCGAACCTCTCCAGACATCAGTCACATCCTGTGGGACAACAATCCTAACCTCGACTTCCATGTCACAGGATGAATTTCCCCCCAGCGATTCCCTGGTTCTTTCTCTGGATCATTGTCCTTCCCTTTTTGTTCCTCTGTACTCGGACTGGAATACTGCCCTCGCCACTTGGGGATTTGCCTGGGAAGCCCACATCTACGGTCTTGGTTCAGTATTTATGGTATTCAGCCTGATCTCAGTTGTCTGCTTGTTGGGCCTCCCCTTCCGCTGTCAATCTGGAAGTCCCTACTTTGCCCTGCTGCACTTATTTCTCGTAGGTTTCAGTGGAATTCAGGCTTTCTGCTTGCTCCATGATGCTTACAAACATCAAGACCGCCTTCCTCCTCTAAGTTCTCTTCTGCTTTCCCAGCTTCCCTTCCCTTGTCTGATAGCCACCTTCTCCCTGGCCTTCTTCCTTCTTTCTCTCCGCTCTCGTAGGCGTCTTTCTCTTTCACTCGCCATCTCCCCCTCACTTTCCACTCTCCCCAAACCGTGCCTCCTTCTCTCTTTATCCATGGTGCATTTTGGTGTTTCTCTTGGTTGCATTGGCATTCTGCAGCTTTTTCACAGCCTCCCCATTATCATTCTCCTGGTGCCTCAGGGGGTCTTTGTGTGTTTGACACTTTTTCTCTCAAGCTCCTACGGCATCTTTTACTGTCTGATACGCATGGACACCAAACACATCTATCAGCTGGATGACAACGGGGAGTGTGGAGGGTCTCCTGAGATGATGCACGCTGCAAGTTGCCCTTTTGCAAAAGTGGAAGACTGGGGCCGGGCAGCAGGTGCCAGAATCGGGGCTTCCTTGTGTTTGTTAGGATGTGGTGGCCTGCAACTCTATGGAATCTTACACATTCTTGGTTTTAGCGGAGTTGAAAGCTACGGCTTCCGGCCATGGCCTTGGTGGGGATATCAGATCGGATGCCGGCTGTGTGAGGCCGGGGTTTGTCTTGGTTTGTCTCTTATTGGTACGCATCCTCTGTTCTGTCACAAATCTTTCAAGGCTCATCCTAGGCCAGGGTCTTGGTCCCGACTGCACTGCAGCTCCCCCTCTCATGGGATCACAGTACCCTCTCTTGGGCATGCAAATACACACTTCATTTCCTGGTCCCAAGAGAAACCACAACACATGGTAGAATGCAGTGTCACGACAAAGGAACCCTCGGAGGTTCTTCCACTTGGCTTGATATTGGACACTCCTGCAAATTGGCTTGACTGTACCTCTTTTCCAAACCAATCACAGACTGCTTTATTACCAACACCCGCAAGTCCAGCGCGTGAGCCTATAAATGGAGACGTCCAGCTCTCCTCCCTGACTTTAGGGGCTGACTCCACTGTGGACCTACGCCCGGCATCTCCAATAAACCGCAGCATCGACCAGGCTCTCTTTAGTGACTCCCTATTCACTCACAGCATATTTGGCTTGCTGAGACTATTCCCTACTTCGTCCAGGCATTCACTGGGCTCTCCCAAACAAGGCACATCCAAACAAGGGCCCACCTTTGTGGAAAGTTCTCTTCATTGAACCTCTTCCTGCGGAGATCTGGATCAAGAGAACAATTCTAAATCTTCCCAGCCTCACGGCACACCGAAATCCGACAACAAAGCACCCGTCTCATCTGATTGGAAAGGAAGCATGTCTGGTTCAACTCTGGGCTTGTGTGGCAAAGCCAGGGAGACAAGAAAGCTACGCTCCAATTCTTGGGCAAACAAAGGGCAAATCATGGCACACAACAACCTCCCACACGCTATCCCTCACTTGATATACTGCAGACGTTACCGAAGCTTGAGTGTCGCTTCCAAGGAGGGCCAAGTGTCCGGACAACAGACGGGGAGTAAACACTTGAGCGATAGCAACAGCTGGAATGGGATTTGGCCGTCCAAGCAGAGTTCGTCAACGTATGCAAGCAAATTGACGCTTTGAGCATTGGCAGTGACACCATTGAACTGTAAACAGTTAGTGAATTGAATTGTGAATCTGAATTGAATAGTGAATCTGAATGCAGGCGTCACGCTTTGAAATTATATAGATACACATGAAACAAAAAACAGACTCATTTCACAGAGAAATATCCAGAGCAAATAATGCAGAAATTGAGAATGTGTGGGTGCAGCTAAATACGCATCGAGAAATATTTCATTGTATTTGTTATAAAGTTGATGATTGTTGAATACAGCATGTATCTACCCCGGTCGAGGATGACGCTTCGTACTGGTGTCACAACGTTTATTGTGAAACACTTGGAACACCGTGAAAACTATAGACATTAAAACGACAACATTACAATAAGTTCGACAAGACATACAGTAAATAAGAAAATTAATAACGGACCGTGTGCACCTTATTAACCGAAAGTAGATAAACATCGACGTAGACTTTCGACTGTGGTTCTCTCTCTAGCAGTTACTCTGCTTCTGTCTCTCTCTAGGATTAGTCTCGTTCTGTCTGTCTGTCTGTCTTGCCTTACTCTCGTTTATCGAAACACATGACACGGAAGCGGAAGTGATAATGACAAAACATTATAGAGTATCGTAGACAATTTTAAGAAAAACACTTGTATAAAGGTTCACATAGAAACGTTAAACACTTTTACAGAACAACAAGATCAAATAAATTATATTTTTGTTGTTATGACAACCAATGACAATATACCCTCCAGTTACACAGCAATCAACATTAGTTTTCTTTTTTTTCAATGTCTGGTCCTGAAAATATGTTTTTTCCATTTATGTTTAATAAAACATCATGTTAAGTTTGACTTTATTTAATTTGGACCACTAAAATAATTTTAAACCACATTCTAATTTATTGAGGTGCATTTACGTAGTGTCTGCACAAGATAGGGCTTAACTTATTTTCTATTGTATATATTTAAAAGATTGAAGAGAAGATTTCTGGAATAACTGAATCACACTAATCACTGCATGAAAAGGGCAATCTACAGATCCTCTTGTCTTAGGATGACAGTTTGATTTTGAATTCAATGACAATAATGTTTGTCATCGTGGTAACATTCATTGGACATACAATTAGGTACACTTCTGCAATTTACTGTAATTAAATACAAGAGTAGTAGCAATTCTCAGTTTTGATTAATATTGTCAGAGAAATGTGTAAATCATACTGACCTCATTTTTATATATAAAATCAACAATTTTTATATAATGCAATGCATGATTACACTCCCAATTTTGTAATATTTTTTTAATTATCACTTCCTTACAGTGTCAAAGGAAATCAAGTTTTGGAATACCGGTAATAGTTTTTTTGTCAGTTAGTGTTTTCCTCTATTTACTGTCTTCTTGTTTTTGTCTTTTCTTTTCGGCTTTACCCTTCAAGGGGTCGCCACAGCAACTCAGTGTCCTCCATCTTCGGAAGTTTAATTTGCATGTTTGTTTTGGCCAAGCTTTTATGTCGGATGCCCTTCCTGACACAACCCTCTGTTTTTATCCAAGCTTGGGACGACGGGCACAAGAGGACACTGGCTTATGTCCTCTAGTGGCTACAGAACAAGCAACTCTATGAACTTAATAAAGATGAAGATGAAAAAAATTGCACATTCCAGCAGTCTCACACATACACACGCACACACACACACATGCACACACGCACTAAAGCCAGTCCATTTTGCAGCATATGCAGCAAATACACAATTCCACATTTGTACAAATTTGTTCTCTTGGTCCTTCTATTATAATAGGCATTTTATATAAAGAGTACACCAGACATTTTAGAAAAAGTTACATCCGACCGTTGGAAGAAAAGACCCTGAATTGAACAGTGCAAATCCGATGGTCATTCAACAATGTGCAATGTTCGTTTTTCTTCAATAGTGAGCAAATGAAAGAAGTTTTCCAATAAACTATGTTTTGTGGTGTTTTTTTTTCATTAATAAAAAGAAAGTTGCATTTTCAAAGTAAAAAATACTTCCTTTTTGTGTGCCAGAATTTCGAGGTCATAAACGGTCAGTGGACACTTCATTAGATACATTCATACGATCATTGAAGAGTAGGTTGGAAAATCAATTTGAAAATAATAGCATTCTTATAATTTTACTTTTATTGCCACACAGTATCAAGTTATTGATTGCAGTGGAATGTGTGTACCAGGGATGGGAAATTTTCATTTGATTGTGTTTTTTATTGTACAAATGGCACTGTTTGTTTGTTATATTTTGTTTATTCCGATTTGCGATTTATACTCAGATTCAACTTGAATACTATTTCAAAATGACAGCTTGAACTGGCACCCCAAATCCCCATCGCTTATCATCCGGGCGAAAACAAAGAAATCCCAGTTGGACGACACTTCCATCTCTAATTGTTTTACATGTTAAAATATTTTACCTTATCAAGAGTCCTGCATCACATTTTAGCCCAATGCAGAATCATGGTTGGTTAATTTGCCTTTATTCTCCATAAATAGTAAATGTTTGTTGTGGTAGAAACTATGTAAGTGATTAAACACACGTTCGTTTCAATGACTACATCCTCCATGACTATACATTTACTTGTGACGGTAATGCACCAAAGGTATTTGTGAAATGCCGGTAGGAATGCAAGACATAGAAAAAGATGAATTTGTCATGGAGGGATGGTAATTTTTAATGTGGCTTCTGTCATTGACAAAAAATGAAATCTATGCAATCAATAAAATAGTTTAATTTGAATGATGATGTATTTTTATTTATTTATATTCTAACTATTGAATAAAATCAATGAATGAATGAATCATCGATAAATAAATTTTAACTGACCAATCCTTTATGGGGTAAGGGGGGAATTAAAGTCAAGCAAAACAGAACTCAGCATTTTGTACCGGTAAATGCTTTGTGGGCTGCATTGAACAAAACGGCGTGCCTGATGTGCCGCCAGGTCACAGCTTGCCCAGTCCTGGTCCAGGTGTAGTACTTAATGTTTTGAAAGAAGACTATGTTCAAGCTTTGTACAGTGGGACACACATTTACAAAATATGAAAACCCAAACATGACGAGGAAAAAATTAGGTCGCAAAACTATTTCACCAATGTCTGTTTGTACTTTAAGAATTGATCAAAAGGTCATGAGAGAAACAAAGCGGTACATGATGTTTAGAAAGAAGATAGTTATTATGAAACATGAAGGAGAGCCTTTGACGGCCAGTTCATGTGTGCGTCGTTCATCTGCTCAGCAGGGCTGGGGCGGGAACATCTGGTCCCGAGCGGGTATTTCCCTTTCCGCCGGCCTCAGTAAAGTCGCTTCTCATAACTGCAAGTGATGAAAAATGGGTGAAAATGTAAATGTTCTCTGATGGTGATGACATAATTTCACTGTATGTCACACACGTGATTCCCAACTACTGTGCCATGGAAAGTGATCCAATTTCGCATAAAAATCAGAATTCAAATACAACAAATAGTGTATATTTGTTCATCCATATTGTATGTCAGCGATCAGGAGAGACAGCCAGGATACATCAATTGTCTTCCACGAGATGGCAGACGTTCCAATTTTTCTCTGTATCCACCTGTTGCTTGAATTGCTTTCTGTTTCGTAAAAGGTTTAAAATTACAACAGTGAACCCCTGCTTGTTCCTGCCAGCACTAAAATATTTGTTATTTTGTTATTGTCCATAGATGCCATAAGATGGCGTCCAATAACTTATTTTTAAACAAAGCTGTGGCTGGAAAAAAATGACTTGTGGGCCACCAGATGGCTTCAAAGCACTGTAATAGTTGTTATACATTAATGAAAAGCATTGGCGAGAATATTTAGAAAATATTTTCTGGCAAATAACAGAGCTGCTGGGCAAAAACGGATCCTGAATACTGTATATATACTATATAATAATATATATATAATTGTTTGGTGTTGTGGTGGGAGAAAATACATGCTTTGGCTCAATAAATGTTGGGAAACACTGTGCATTGCATTGGTGAGTAGAACAGTGAAAAACAGACCATGCATTGTGCAAGATGATGGAGAAAAAGCTGCATGGATATACTTACATGGTACAAAAGAATAACTAATATGACAGCATGAATGAGAAGAGGAAGAGAGAAAACAGTATGATGTTTCATGGCCATTGCATGTAATGATAGGACTGAATAAAGTGAGCTCAAAATAAGGGAGGATTAGTAGGGGTCTGCCAGAACGCCACAGACAGATCACCATTCAAATTGGACCACTGATGCACATCGTGCAATAGAAAATGACACTTTTGCGGGCAAAGGTTTTTTAAAATACTTACGAGTGAAGGCCATGGACTCCGCCCTCCATTTGAGCAGACATTGTTCTCTTCTCGAACTTCAATTCTCCAGAATACATCATTGACCTGGGATGAAAAAAGTTGGGCAGTACCAAACTTCATCCAACAGATGGGAATGTTTTCCTTGTTTCCAATCGTTGACGTTCAAGTGGGCCATGAAAGGCAAAACAGACTTTGAGTCTGTACTAGTTTACCAATTTTTGGATTTCGGGTACATCTGGATGGCCACGCAAGTGTGATATTAAATAACTAAATACATTTTATCCACTGTCTGCGTGAGCAAGACTTTTTGCATTTCAACCCCATTGTGGAGCCAAGTGTTGTTATTTCTCAGCAATATGGAGCCCACATGCGGCAGGCAGACCTCAAAGACATAAATAGACCACATACTTGTTCTAAATTTGGCTCACCGGTGATTGTGGCATTGTGATTACCGAGTAATTTTGTAGAAGCAGTTGGTTTCTTACCGTAAAATTGACAGGCTCTTAGCTCCGATATCCTGGCAACCATGTTGAATGCCAGCAATGAGGTACGGCACAAATTTCTGAATGGAACCTTTGTCTTGTACTGAGCCTGATACACCTTGAGCCACTTTCACCTTGTCACCCTCACTGGACACACACAAAAAAAATAGTTATTCATGGAAATGAATAGCATCAAGCAACAATGATGGGAAGCAAGAAAGCAAAAGTCAGCCATTGGCCCACCTTGGCTTACCTGAAGTAACGTTTCTGACTGCTGTTTTTCTCCATGGCATCCAAGGAGCCCATTCCTCTGTACTTTTTCAAACGTACCCCATCAGAAAAGAAATATTCACCCGGAGCCTCGGTGGTCGCCGCAAGCAGTGAGCCCATCATCACTGACGACAGAAAACAGCAGTAACAAAAATAGTCAAAGCAACAGCCCTTTTACAATATTGATCAGAACAGGATTGTCACCATAAACGCAAACTTCTTGTTCGAGTCCACTTGACTGTGCGAGTATACCTAATTAAATGGCTAGAATGTTCCTAACGACTAGTTCAGGATGTCATCCAGTTGGGGAAGGCTCTAGCACCTTAATGGGGACAACCTATATTGAAAATTTAAACCCATGTCAATGGAACAGTGGCGGACTGGTCAGCACGTCTATTCACAATACAGAGGTTGTGTATTCGATTCCCCCTACTGGCCTTTCTTTGTAAAGTTCACATGTACACCCCATGCCCCTGTCGGTTTTCTACAAAAACTAACTCATTGCTTTTAGTTGTTGTGCGTCGTGTGGAACAGATTGTTTTTCAGCATTTTTGGCCACGACATTCATCAAGGAAGAGACTCTGCTGAGCGGTTGCACCTTTTTGGCAGCATGAATATGCCAGCACTGTTTTCGATTGGGAGGAATATCGCTGGACAGCTGGGATGATTGTGGTTTTGTGTGCCTGTAATGGGTAGCATTTTCACAGCCCCGCTTTGTTCAGCTGAAAGGTCGGTGTTGTTGGACGGTCTGCGGCTGGTTGATTGCGTATGTGGAACAGTCGCAGGTTAGAATTGAAACGGATTTACGTGGGATTGGACATATGAGACAATCTCTTTTGGTCAATGGATGCTACAGATTCGTGTTTGCTGTCAACGTTTAGCTTGCAGTAGACATGCACATTCCACCATGACGTATGTCTTTGATCCACTGGTGAAAAGGACGCGCTGATCTCTTCTCTTTCAACTAGAAGTGCTTCATACAACAAAGAGGTTTCAGAAAGTGCTTAAGATTGAATTACTAGCAGTGTCTTTTTAGTGCTTATTTTATTTTTTAAGATGGTGCCGCAAGAGTGGCTGCCTTGACAGCAGGTCCTGTATTTTGTTTTTCTACTTCTTACTTTACTTTCATCTTACTTTTATCACTTTGTCTTAGGATCATTATTAATGAAGCAGGAATCAAAAGTAAGAACAAAACAATTCTTTAATCTTTGGGATGGCATAAAATGTAACTGCCGACCCCCAGGGGGGCAGGCAGCCTAAGGGGAGAAGAAAGAAGAGCTGTTTGGGAGAGCTTTTATAAAGACCAGCAGGACGTGATGCCATGACCGGAAGTACAAGTAGAAAACGGAAGTCAGAGAAAATAAAACGCGCAGAAAATAAAATGATGTGTGTGTGTAAAATGTGTTTGTGTATCGAATTCCCTTAACACTTTGCTGCTGTGAAATGTAATGTTTTCCACTGCAAGACTTATCAAGACTCACCCAATACAATACAATCTAAAGGAACCGAAGTTGAATCGCAAATTCTAAATTGGCAAACATTTCAGGGGAGCACTATTCAAATACAGCAGGGATAGACTCGAATGTGCCCGCGGCACTCATGAGCAAAAGCAGATCAGATAATGGATGGATGGATTAACTTTATATCTCACCTGTTGATGCTCCCAGAGCTAGTGCTTTGACCACATGCCCGACAGTTTGAATGCCCCCGTCAGCAATTACAGGCACTCCAAAACGACGGGCGTATTCTGCAACCTTGTACACAGATGTGCCTTGGGGCCGCCCGCAAGCCATCACTGTGAGGCCAAAAATAAAATAGCAATCAATGTTTCAAAAACATACCTTGCCATTAAAGTCTGTCATCTGTGATGGTGGATTTTTAAAGGATTGATATATATATATATATATATATATATATGTCTGTGTAAGCTCTCAGTCGAACAGGAGTGGCCCATCGATGAAAAGGTTTCTTCAGCCGTTATCTGTACTTTTTTGAAGGTGCGATAACATGGCACTGTTGGAATGCTACTACTCAAGCAACCCTAGTCAGAGGGGTTACATGCGGAGAATGGGGGCTGAATGGTTACTTCAAAACCCACAGTCACGGTTGACCACGAAACAACTAGTAGCTCAGCGTTCCAATATCCACAAACGGCAATTGCTATCACAACTTTAGATTGATGAGGTACAACACAAATTCCGAGGTGAAGGGCCCCAGGGACGTTCAACCAGAGATTGGGAGGCAAACCCCAATGAATGATGAAATTGGGAAGCCAGCCCCAATGAATGAAATGCTGAGCGAGGCAGCAACAGACCTGAGAGATAAGATCATGGCAAGAATGAAAACTGGGCAACTAAGAAACCGATTACAACGGCTCTGTGAAGTACCACCTGAAAGTCTCATGGAAACTGTGAATGCAGCACTGAGAACGATCCCGACCGGAACGATCACGGAAACCAATGAGCTGATATACGCCTCAGCATCAGTGATCCTAGAGATGCTTGGCTACAAGAGCAACCATGAGAGCCACGAGATTCATTACCCACCATGGAAAAGACGGTTGGAGGCTAAGATCAAGGCGGCTCGGAAAGATGTGAGTCAATTGACGGAGACCCATAGAGGTGTGAATAAAAGGCCAATACCCAAGAGGTACATGCAGATAACCATACCTGAAGCACTCGAAACTGCCAAACAAAGGCTCCAGGCCTTGTCCGGTCGCCTAAAGAGGTACACGAAAGAGAATGAGGCCAGAAGAATAAACAGGCTGTTCGCAACACAACCTACGAAAGTGTACGCTCAGTGGCAGGGTTCTAAGAGCGGAGCAGACCCTCCAAGGCTGGAAACTGAAAGATACTGGAAAGGCATATGGGAGAAGGAGGTCGCACGTAACAGCAGTGCGCAATGGCTGGTGACTCTGAAAGAGGAGCACAGCAACCTCCCTGAACAGAACCCAGTTACCATCACAGCGGCAGATATACAAGAAAGAGTCTCAGGTATGAAAAACTGGACGGCACCAGGCCCGGATATGGTCCACACCTACTGGCTAAAGAAACTCACAGCTCTCCACGAGCGCCTAGCAGCACAAATGAACCAGTTGCTGAATGATGGGACTCACCCAGGATGGCTAACCGAAGGGCGAACAATCCTGATCATGAAGGATACCTCAAAGGGTGCAGTTCCTTCCAACTATCGGCCAATAACCTGTCTCTCCACAACATGGAAGCTCATGTCAGGCATCATTGCGGCTAAGATAAGTGGACACATGGATCAATACATGAGCAAAGCACAGAAAGGCATTAGTAGAGAAATTAGAGGTGTCAAACATCAGCTGCTGGTTGACAGAACAGTCGCTCAAGACTGAAGGTCCCGACATACCAACCTGTGCACAGCCTGGATTGATTACAAGAAAGCATATGACTCGATACCACACACATGGATCACTGAATCCTTGGAGTTGTATAAGGTCAACAGGACCCTGAGAGCCTTCGTTGCAAACTCGATGAGGATGTGGAAAACCACACTTGAAGCCAATGGCAAGCCACTAACGCAAGTGTCCATCAAATGTGGCATATATCAAGGTGATGCACTCTCCCCACTGCTGTTCTGCATAGGACTGAACCCCCTCAGCCAGATAATCGCCAAGACAGGCTATGGATACCGCCTCAGAAATGGAGCTAGGATCAGTCACCTCCTCTACATGGATGACATAAAGCTGTATGCTAAGAGTGAAAGGGACATAGACTCCCTGATCCACCCAACCAGGATCTACAGCAGTGATATCGGAATGTCATTCGGGCTGGAAAAATGTAGTCGGATGATAACTAAGAGGGGCAAGGTAGTCCACACTGAAGGGGTCTCACTCCCTGAAGGAACAATAGCAGACATTGAAAACAGCTACAAGTACCTTGGTATACCACAGGCCAATGGCAACCTCGAACTAGCAACAAGGAAAGCGGCTACGACCAAATACCTCCAGCGGGTGAGGCAAGTCTTCAGAAGCCAGCTCAATGGCAAGAAAAAGACCTGGGCAATAAACAGTTATGCCCTGCCAGTGATCAGATACCCTGCAGGAATATTAAGGTGGCCTAAGGAAGAGATCCAGACCATGAATGTTAAGACCCGAAAAGTCCTCACCATGCATGGAGGGTTCCATCCCAAGTCCAGCACCCTGAGACTGTACACAAGCCGTAAGGAAGGAGGCCGGGGACTAGTGAGTGTGAGAGCCACTGTCCAGGATGAAACATCCAAGCTCCATGAATACATCAAAGAGAAGGCTCCAACAGATGATGTACTCAGAGAATGTCTCAGACAATGGGGAACAGAGGATGAGGTGCTGGATGAGGGACAATCATGGGAGGAAAAGCCCCTACACGGGATGTACCACTGAACCATAGCAGAAGTGGCTGATCTCAAGAAGAACAATTCTCAATGATCACATGTGAAAAAAAAAACTGGACACTTGTAAATATGGGTTGTTGCAAAATATCAAAATGCATTTCTTGATTCTGCACTATGTACAGTTTTTTTCTCTTATGGAACGGTTTTGCACATTTACATTTGCACAGTATACAGTTGACATTTTTATTTTGTTATGGTTAGAATATCTTGTTTTCTATCCTTTCACCCCACCCCAATCCCATCCCTTTTCAATTGCTGCTGTGGACTGCAAATTTCCCCATTGTGGGACGAATAAAGGTATTCTGATTGATTGATTGAAGTCCTATCAGTGGCTAGAGAGGGCTGGCCTAAAGGACAGCACAGAGGCACTCATCCTGGCTGCCCAAGAGCAGGCCCTGAACACCAGAGCCATCGAGGCAGGGATATACCACACCAGACAAGACCCAAGGTGTAGGTTGTGCAAAGAGGCACCTGAGACAATCCAACACATAACTGCAGGGTGTAAGATGCTGGCAGGGAAAGCCTACATGGAGCGCCATAACCAGGTGGCTGGCATAGTCTACCGAAACATCTGTGCGGAGTATGGACTGGAAACCCCAAGGTCAAAATGGGAAACACCTCCCAAGGTGGTGGAGAATGACCGAGCAAAGATCCTGTGGGACTTCCAGATACAGACTGACAAGATGGTAATGGCCAACCAACCAGATATCGTGCTCATAGATAAAGGGGAAAGGAAAGCCGTTGTCGTGGATGTAGCGGTCCCGAGTGATGGAAACATCAGAAAGAAGGAACATGAGAAAATGGAGAAATACCAAGGGCTCAGAGAGGAGCTGGAGAGAGCCTGGAAGGTAAAGGTCACAGTCGTGCCTGTAGTGGTCAGAGCACTCGGGGCAGTGACCCCCAAACTCGACGAGTGGTTGCAACAGATCCCGGGAACAACATCGGACATCTCGGTCCAGAAAAGCGCAGTGCTGGGAACAGCACGGATACTGCGCAGAACCCCCAAGCTTCCTGGCCTCTGGTAGAGGACCCGAGCTGAAATGGGGGACAGACACCACCCATGGTGGGTGAGACGAGGATTTATATATATATATATATATATATATATATATATATATATATATATATATATATATATATATATATATATATATATATATATATCAACCAGAGATTGGGAGGCAAGCCCCAATGAATAATGAGATTGGGAAGCCAGCCCCAATAAATGAAATGCTGAGCGAGGCAGCAAATGACCTGAGAGATAAGATCATGGCAAGAATGAAAACTGGGCAACGAAGGCACCGATTACAACAGCTATGTGAAGTACCACCTGAAAGTCTCATGGAAACTGTGAATGCAGCACTGAGTACGATCCCGACCGGAACGATCACGGAAACCAATGAGCTGATATACACCTCAGCATCAGTGATCCTAGACATGCTTGGCTACAAGAGCAACCATGAGAGCCACGAGATTCATTACCCACCATGGAAAAGACGGTTGGAGGCCAAGATCAAGGCGGCTCGGAAAGATGTGAGTCAATTGACGGAGACCCAGAGAGGTGTGAATAAAAGGCCAATACCCAAGAGGTACATGCAGATAACCATACCTGAAGCACTCGAAACTGCCAAACAAAGGCTCCAGGCCTTGGCCAGTCGCCTAAAGAGGTACACGAAAGAGAATGAGGCCAGAAGAATAAACGGGCTGTTCGCAACACAACCTGCGAAAGTGTACGCTCAGTGGCAGGGTTCTAACAGCAGAGCAGACCCTCCAAGGCTGGAAACTGAAAGATACTGGAAAGGCATATGGGAGAAGGAGGTCGCACATAACAGCAGTGCACAATGGCTGGTGACTCTGAAAGAGGAGCACAGCAACCTCCCTGAACAGAACCCAGTTACCATCACAGCGGCAGATATACAAGGAAGAGTCTCAGGTATGAAAAACTGGACGGCACCAGGCCCGGATATGGTCCACACCTACTGGCTAAAGAAACTCACAGCTCTCCACGAGCGCCTAGCAGCACAAATGAACCAGCTGCTGATGGATGGGACTCACCCAGGATGGCTAACCGAAGGGCGAACAATCCTGATCATGAAGGATTCCTCAAAGGGTGCAGTTCCTTCCAACTATCGGCCAATAACCTGTCTCTCCACAACATGGAAGCTCATGTCAGGCATCATTGCGGCTAAGATAAGTGGACACATGGATCAATACATGAGCAAAGCACAGAAAGGCATTAGTAGAGATACTAGAGGTGCCAAACATCAGCTGCTGGTTGACAGAACAGTCGCTCAAGACTGCAGGTCCCGACATACCAACCTGTGCACAGCCTGGATTGATTACAAGAAAGCATATGACTCGATGCCACACACATGGATCAATGAATGCTTGGAGTTGTATAAGGTCAACAGGACCCTGAGAGCCTTCGTTGCAAACTCGATGAGGATGTGGAAAACCACACTTGAAGCCAATGGCAAGCCACTAACGCAAGTGTCCATCAAATGTGGCATATACCAAGGTGATGCACTCTCCCCACTGCTGTTCTGCATAGGACTGAACCCCCTCAGCCAGATAATCGCCAAGACAGGCTATGGATACCGCCTCAGAAATGGAGCTACGATCAGTCACCTCCTCTACATGGATGACATCAAGCTGTATGCTAAGAGCGAAAGGGACATAGACTCCCTGATCCACACAACCAGGATCTACAGCAGTGATATCGGAATGTCATTCGGGCTGGAGAAATGTAGTCGGATGGTGACTAAGAGGGGCAAGGTAGTTCACACTGAAGGGGTCTCACTCCCTGAAGGAACAATAGCAGACATTGAAAACAGCTACAAGTACCTCGGTATACCACAGGCCAATGGCAACCTCGAATTAGCAACAAGGAAAGCGGCTACGACCAAATACCTCCAGCGGGTGAGGCAAGTCCTCAGAAGCCAGCTCAATGGCAAGAACAAGACCCGGGCAATAAACAGCTATGCCCTGCCAGTGATCAGATACCCTGCAGGAATAATAAGGTGGCCAAAGGAAGAGATTCAGACCACGGATGTTAAGACCCGAAAACTCCTCACCATGCACGGAGGGTTCCATCCCAAGTCCAGCACCCTGAGACTGTACACAAGCCGTAAGGAAGGAGGCCGGGGACTAGTGAGTGTGAGAGCCACTGTCCAGGATGAAACATCCAAGCTCCATGAATACATCAAAGAGAAGGCTCCAACGGATGATGTACTCAGAGAATGTCTCAGTCAATGGGGAACAGAGGATGAGGTGCTGGAAGAGGGACAATCATGGGAGGAAAAGCCCCTACACGGGATGTACCACCGAACCATAGCAGAAGTGGCTGATTTCAAGAAGTCCTATCAGTGGCTAGAGAGGGCTGGCCTAAAGGACAGCACAGAGGCACTCATCCTGGCTGCCCAAGAGCAGGCCCTGAACACCAGAGCCATAGAGGCAGGGATATACCACACCAGACAAGACCCAAGGTGTAGGTTGTGCAAAGAGGCACCTGAGACAATCCAACACGTAACTGCAGGGTGTAAGATGCTGGCAGGGAAAGCCTACATGGAGCGCCATAACCAGGTGGCTGGCATAGTCTACCGAAACATCTGTGCGGAGTATGGACTGGAAACCCCAAGGTCAAAATGGGAAACACCTCCCAAGGTGGTGGAGAATGACCGAGCAAAAATCCTGTGGGACTTCCAGATACAGACTGACAAGATGGTAATGGCCAACCAACCAGATATCGTGGTCATAGATAAAGGGGAAAGGAAAGCCGTTGTCGTGGATGTAGCGGTCCCGAGTGATGGGAATATCAGAAAGAAGGAACATGAGAAAATCGAGAAATACCAAGGGCTCAGAGAGGAGCTGGAGAGAGCCTGGAAGGTAAAGGTGACAGTCGTGCCTGTGGTGGTCGGAGCACTCGGGGCAGTGACCCCCAAACTCGACGAGTGGTTGCAACAGATCCCGGGAACAACATCGGATATCTCGGTCCAGAAAAGCGCAGTGCTGGGAACAGCACGGATACTGCGCAGAACCCTCAAGCTTCCTGGCCTCTGGTAGAGGACCCGAGCTGAAATGGGGACAGACACCACCCATGGTGGGTGAGACGAGGATTTTTTATATATATATATATATATATATATATATATATATATATATATATATATATATATATATATATATATATATAAAACTACACAAAACCTTATTTAATTTTACATGTAATAAATGTACTATAGTATTATAATTAAATAAATAAACTGTACCGTATAATAAAGTCATTTTATTTACCTTTGGTCATTGATGGCTTGATGGAATGGAGTGTCCGGTTTCCTCAGCATTAAACACTTGATGAGGAACATAGGCTTCTTTCACCATCTTGAGGAATGATCCGTTGTAGGTGCTTTCTCTGTGATAATTGTATCTAGTTCTTCATCAATTGTGATCTGTTTAGCTGGGTTGATAACTATTTGCAACAAGTGTAAAGATGACTTGCGGGTTATTTGTGGAGCCTGATTGATGGGATATTTTAACTGTTTTCTCACTATTCTCACACTTTCCCAATGATGAATTACTTATTTTGTCACAACTTGCTGGTGTGAGGTGCAGCAAGTTTCTCGATAATTTCTTATCACAAGCGTGAGTTTATTGACATCGACAATGTGTTAAGTGTTCCTCTTCAAACTAGTATGCTATTATTTAGTGTCATTTGAAAGTGGTTTTGTTTTACTGAATAACTGAACGACTGAATTCAATCATTTATCTCACATGGGTTTATGGTTGTGTACATCTTGAATGCATGGTGTTGATACTTAATACCCAGTATGTTTCGACTTGAACAAACACCTCTATACAATGCTACTCCGAACATTTAAACTCTCTGTGATTTACCCATTATTCCATAATTTTCCGTTTTTTTAAATAATTTTTTTGGCTTATGAAGCAAGTGTAGCCGTTGAGGAATGAGCACAAATGACTAAATGTGGATACGTGTTTATTCCAACGGCTAACAAGTGGATCTGAACTGAACAGCAAAAGCAGTGTAATATATGGAACATGAACCACCCCCTCCTCTGCACCTGCTGGGTGAGATGCCTGGTCCTAGTGCACAGCCCCCCCCCGGAACACCCAGAAGGAAGGTCAAGGTGAAAATTTTGCAGGGGGCTTAACCAGCCTGCCCCAACCACTACGCAGTCCGTCTTTCGGTGGTGAAGGTGATTCGGGCGAGACCTCAGTGGGGGAACGACACTCAACCCTGGCATGCCGCGGAGAGGCTGGAGGTTTTGGAGGGCGTCCGCGACGTGGGGCCTGGGCAGGCGAAACGTCCTCGCCTGCAACTAAATGAGCCTGTCTATTGAAATGCCCTCCCTCCGCCCACCCATATCGAGCACAAAACTCTTTTCACCGTGTTCGAGCACTCTAAACGGGCCGTCGTACGGCGGTCGGAGGGGAGAGCGGTGACGAAAACGGGCTGACCTAAGCGCAGACGGAACAAATATTTTGGGGACGCAGTGGTGAATTGGTGCTGGAGTCAGGGGCTCTGCTGGCAAAAGGGGGAATGAAGGTGCACCCGAAGCTTCAGGCAGAAATTCACCAGGAACGCGGAGTGGTTGACCGAGCACTAACTCTGCGGGGGCGGCGTTAAGGTCTTCTTTAGGGGCCGAACGTAACCCGAGCAGGACCCACGGAAGCTGGTCGACCCAGTTACCGTCCGACAGCGCGGCCCGTAACGCGGCTTTCAGTGACCGGTGGAAGCGTTCGCACATCCCGTTAGCCTGCGGGTGGTAGGCCATAGTGCGGTGTACCTGCACACCCAAGGACTGCGCCATGGCCGACCAGAGCTCGGACACAAACTGGGGGCCTCTGTCCGAAGTGATATCGGATGGCGTGCCGAAACGTGCGACCCAGGACGACAGAAATGCGCGGGCAATATCTGCCGAGGTCGTGGAGGACAGGGGGACTGCTTCCGGCCACCTAGTGGTTCGATCGACCATGGTGAGGAGATGTGTGCAACCCTGCGAAGGAGGGAGGGGCCCGACCAGATCCACATTGACGTGGTCAAATCTCCTGTCCGGAATTGGAAAAGTTTCCAGGTTTGCTCGGGTGTGCCTGTGGACTTTGGCGCGCTGACATGCCACGCATGCAGCTGCCCACATCCTGACGTCCTTTCGTAACCCAGGCCAGACAAACTTGGCCCCAAGTAGTTTGACTGACGCCCGGACGCCAGGGTGTGAGAGGGAATGAATAGAATCAAAAATTCGCCGACGCCACTCCTGCGGAACCACGGGACGAGTGCGACCCGTAGCACATCGCAGAGGAGAGCGGGACCCCCTTCACACAGTGCCACCTTCTCAAGTTTCAGGGCTGTGCCTGCTGCCTTGAGTTCGTGCATGTCCGGATCCTCAGATTGGGCGGTGGCCATCTCTGAAAAATCCACCCCGAGCTGGACTGGACACACAATTGCGCGTGACAAGCAATCGGCCACAGGGTTACATTTGCCGGCCACGTGCTGAATGTCTGTTGTGAATTCAGAAATGGCCGCCAAATGCCGTTGCTGTCGGGCCGACCACGGTTCAGTCACCTTTGACATGGCGAATGTGAGTGGTTTGTGATCCACATATGCGGTAAACCGGCGCCCCTCGAGGAGGAAACGAAAATGGCGCGTTGCAAGATAGAGTGCTAACAACTCTCTGTCGAAAACACTGTACTTGCGTTCGTTATCTTGCAGCTTCGGACTGAAAAATGCAAGGGGCTGCCATTCGTTCTCCACAAGCTGCTCAACCACCGCCCCTATCGCAACATCAGACGCGTCGGTAGTCAAAGCCACCTGTGCGGTTGAGATTGGGTGGACCAGAAGAGTTGCACCCGCAAGAGCTTGGAAGGATTGTGCTCGTTGCGGTGCCCACTCGACGGGGTCGTTAGCCTTCTTTTTTCTCAAGGCGCCGTAGAGGGGTTGTAGGAGGTCGGCTGCGTGAGGAAGAAACCGGTTGTAAAAATTGATCATGCCCAAAAACTCCTGCAGAGCCTTAACTGTGGCCGGGCGGGGGAAATCCACCACTGCTTGCACTTTGGCGGGTAAGGGGATGGCGCCCTGTGGATAAATGCGATGCCCCAAGAAATAGATCTTGGACAGACCAAATTGGCACTTAACAGGGTTAACTATAAGGCCGTGCGAATCAAGGCGCTTGAAAACTTCGGTTAAGTGCGACAGGTGTTCCTCCGGTGAAGGGCTGGCCACAAGGATGTCGTCTAGATAGACAAATACAAAATCAAGACCTCGCAAGACTGAGTCCATCAGTCTCTGAAAGGTCTGTGCCGCCCCCTTCAGGCCAAAAGGCATACGGAGGAATTCAAAAAGGCCAAAAGGGGTTATTACTGCAGTTTTTGGCACATCTTCTGCCCGTACCGGAACCTGGTGATAACCGCGAACGAGGTCAACTTTGGAAAAGATCACGGCTCCGGCCAAACGTGCGGAAAAGTCCTGGATGTGCGGAATTGTGTAACGGTCGTGTGTGGTTACATTATTAAGCCGACGAAAATCACCGCACGGCCGCCAAGAACCGTCACTTTTGGGGACCATGTGCAATGGTGAGGCCCACGGGCTGTTGGAACGCCTCACGATGCCCAAGCGCTCCATCGTCGCGAACTCCCCTTTCGCCATTGCCAATTTTGCCGCGTCGAGGCGACGAGCGCGGGCAAAAACTGGCGGGCCAACCGTGGGAATGAAATGCTCTACCCCGTGTTTAGTATCGGCATTGGAAAAGGCGGGTGTGGTTAACGACGGATAATCGGTCAGCAGGCATTCATAAACGTTACCCGATGTTAAATAATTTGCATGCGTTAACGCCCCGAGCCCTCCGGCCTCACACGGAAAAGTGGCGAAAGAGATGGCGTCAATCAAACGACGGTTGGCAATGTCCACAAGAAGTCCGTGAGCACATAAAAAATCGGCGCCAATTATGGGAACTGTGGTCGCGGCAACAATAAAGTTCCACTTGAATTCCCGTCCGTGGAAACGCACAGTCACCGACCTGGAACCGAAGTTAGCGATGGGCGAGCCGATAGCTGCGCACAAGGCAGGCCCGCATCCACCTGCCATCTTGTCCGCAGCGGTGGGCGTCAGCAGGCTTACTTGTGCCCCGCTGTCCACAAGGAAACGTCTTCCTGACGAGGAGTCCGTGACGAAAAGCAGCTCGCTTTCGTTGCTGGCGCCCACGGCTGCTACTGGGTGTCGGGCGTTGAAGATTCCTGTCGTCTCGTAGGAGCAGGGAGGTGCGCAGCGTCGAGCCTTGGCGCCAAACCGCTGATGGAAATAGCAGGTGGCTTTCCCGCGCCGCTTCTGCGATCCCACTGCGGCCACGACGTTCGGACCGATTTGCACGGCTAACCGCCGTATCGCCAGAAGTGCTCGATCTGCTTCTTGCGCCAAGCCACGATAGTCGCCGGTGGCTAGGCACGTCGAGTTAGCGAGCACGGCGCGCACTTCGGGTGGTAGCTGGCGAAGGAAAATGTGGGGGAAAAGGAATCCGCCATCATCCGAATTTAACAGCGACAGCATTTTGTCCATTAGATCCACTGCTGTTCCGTCGCTGAGTCCGGGAAGCGAAAGAAGTCTGTCTGCTCTCTCGGAGGCCGATAGCGTGAACCGCCGGAGCAGCAGTTGTTTGAGCGCGTCATACTTCCCGCATCGTGGAGGCGCGAGCAGAAGTTGCATCATGCGATGCGTTGTCGGTTGGTCGAGGGACGCCACGACCATGTAATATTTTGGGTCATCTGTCGTGACGCCTCGTAGGTGGAAAAGTGCTTCCACATGCTGGAACCACGAAGCCGGGTCGCTGTGCCAGAACTCGGGCAACTTCGCGGCGTAGGCGGCAGCTGCGAGTTTGGGCGCCGGTCGTGGCGACATGGCCGTAGAAGATACATCTTCGTCCGTTGCCATGAACATTTCCATCGTCGGGGTCACCAGTGTAGCCGTTGAGGAATGAGCACACACGACTAAATGTGGAGACGTGTTTATTCCAACGGCTAACAAGTGGATCTGAACTGAACAGCGAAAGCAGTGTAATATATGTAACATGAACCGCCCCCTCCTCTGCACCTGCTGGGTGAGATGCCTGGTCCTAGTGCCCGCCACACAAGGAACAAATAATCTTAGAATGAGTGAGAGAAGTAGTGACAGTATGTATCCTACAAAAAGCAGATAATTAAAAGCTCAGATTGTGGACTGCATTTGAAAAACGTTTTTGAAATTGAAACTGCATTATGATGTCATCAGCCTTTAAAAGCAACTTTTGACTTTGATTTAGGAACTTTACGAGAAATGAGTGAATTTTTGGTCACAAATGCATTAAGACACGATCATTTACCTTCTTGGGTGATGCAGATTGAGCCACAGCCCATGCCAACCCTAAGGGCATCCACACCAGCATCAATGAGGTTTTTAGCCTGAGCAGCCGTTACCACTAAAGAGAGACAAACATTCAAAGAAGGGATAGCAACAATCCGTAATAAAAGATCTCCTAAGTCTTCTTGTGCCGGTCCCAAGCCCGGATCAATACGGTTGTGTCAGGAAGGGCATAAAAGCTTGGCCCAAACAAACATGCGGATCAACCCTCTAAAGATGGAGGACACTGTTTTGCTGTGGAAGGGAAATGCCGAAAGGAAAAGAAGAAGATAGTAAAAAAAATCTCACCGTTTCCTCCAACCACCTGAAGTTCAGAATACTTCTGCTTGATGTAGTTGATCATGTTGATTTGGTAAACTGAGTTACCCTGTGATGAGTCCTGGTCAGAAAAAAAAAGAACTAATTCACTGCCTGACGTGCACAAATGTGTTCACTCCAGTGCCAGGTTTTTTTTGTCATTTTCACTCAAATTCCAGGACCAACAAAATGCAGCGTAAGAAACCTTAGACGCTCTTCTGTCATCAGAAAACTAGTTAATTCATAAGTTATATGGGCCCGGATAAACATGAATTGCAAGTGGGGGTGGCTGTACAAAAGGCAAATGCTGCCCCCTCGCAGAGGGGAAAAAACATTGCCAGAGGTCTGAGGAGTGCTTTATCGGCACTCCCCGCAAGAAATACCAAAACCCAAATAAATTTGGGAATGGCAGTGAATGAGTTAAAGGTAATTCACGATAAGCTGTCCACCCTTATAAGCTATGTCCCATGGAGGGATAAAGTAGCATTTGTCTACAAAACATGAAGTGGTTCAACTGAGGAAACAGAATTAATAATGTTGCAATACCCTGAAAGAAAAGAAAGAGAAAGAGAAACAATGGTTGAAAATAAGTTATCATATCCTGCTTGTTATTTGCTGTGCAAACTTGACATAGATCATACTGTTCTGGAAACCCACCAGGACCACCACATCAACCCCCGCCTGCATGAGGAGGTCCAGTCTGTACTTGTCATCATCCCTGGTGCCGATCGCTGCCCCACAGAGTAGCTGCTTGCGTGAGTCCTTGGAAGCCAAAGGGTAGTCTCTATTCTTCTTCAAGTCAGTCCTGGCAATGATGGCCACCAGCTCGTCACTGTCGTTGACAATTGGAAGCTTACCTAAAAATGTCACAGAATTATTATGAAGTGTTTTGCTGGTCAGGTGTTGTTTAAATTATTTGTCTTCTCTCTTAGCCCCATGTTTACCTTTTTTGCTCCGTTGAAGAATGTCATTGGCCTCCTTAAGTGTGACACCAGCCGGTGCGACAACGAGATCCTCCCTTTTTGTCATTGCCTATAAATATTGGTCAGGCTGAATCTACATGTCACATATTTAGCATTTCTATGATGTCAATATAATCAAAGGAATAACACCTCTTCTAGGGGTCTGTTGTGGTCTTTTTCAGACAGGAAGTCAATGTCTCTCGAGGTTACGATGCCGACCAGCTTGCTTCCCATCTTGCCGGCCTCTGTCACAGGGATCCCAGAGAAACCGTGGCGGATCTTGGCCTCAAATACGTCGCCGACCGTGTGTTGGGGGCTCATTACTACAGGGTCCGTGATGAATCCCTGCTCAAATTTCTGAAAATAACATTATATGCCGGAGAAAAGCATCAGATTGTTTTTACGGGTGTTTCACAGAGTCACTTTTTAAAAACACTTTTACATTCGCACCTTTCTTTTGTGCCTTGCAAAATAGTTTAGAAAAAGGATTTGGTCCAAATAAAACCAACATAGAAAAGTTAACAGCAGAAAATGGACTCTTTCATTTAAAAAGTCCCTTCCATCATGTTAGTGTAGGGGGTTAGAAACGACCTCTGTTATTGTATGTTAGTCGATTAGACTACCAAGTCAGGAGAGGGCGCTACGCGCCTGTGAATGGAACAGAGGAAGGCGATGTAGGCTCAGCTCACGCATGCGCAGTTGTCATAAATGCCGTTGTGTGAAGCTGAATAACACGGTTGTCTTGTCTCGTCTTTCCTCGTCGTTCACAGGTATTCAAAATAATAAGTGTTTGACAGTCTCAAGATGTTAAAGTAATTGGGGACTTATTGGGCGATGCTATATATGAAACCTTGTTTTGTGGCTTTGATGAATATTTTGTGGCTTTGATGAATTTGGATTTTTGGATGTCAATTGTAGTTCCCAGTACAACACACATGAGCGGGCAGACGTGCATAAGCATGTGCGAATGTGGAGGATATATACAATGTATAGATGTTGAATGTATAGATCTACACTTGAATGTATTCTGATATTGAAATTGATGTTTTGATGAGTAAATGGTCATAAATGCCGTTGTGTGAAGCTGAATAACACGGTTGTCTCGTGTCGTCTTTCCTCGTCGTTCACAGTGCTACCTGCCTGTGACGCGTTTGGACCGACTCAGGTATCCCCTAGGCCTGAGGCCGGTTACATTAGCGAAGTTGTCCAGCTCCTCCTTTGGGGCCTTAGCGAGTCCAATGGCAATACAATGTGTCAAATCTTGAACACTATGCGTTCACATTTTATATAAGTGAAGCGCACAAGGACTTGTGTAAAACCTGCCACTCCAATAGGTTTTGGGTTTGTTGGGAGCATTTTCAACCTTACTAATAAATAACATACCACTCGTATATTTGACTTGTTCAGGTTCAAATCAGTTCATTACCCCTTTTCTACACAATTTTGTTTCGCAATAACAACCCCAAAAGAACTGAAGTGCATCTGAAGCAACCACATGGGAGAAAAGGTCATGTTCACTCAAGAGCAAATTAACCACCCCAAAGCAGAAAAATCATTAAATCAATAATCATTAAAATATAAACAGACTGAGTGATACACAACACATTTCATAAAGTACATATCATTCTAAAAAGACAACATTTATCCATAGTCTAAACAGGGTGACATTTAAAAGTAAACTTGACATAGGAAAAAAAGGACTAACAGTTTTCTAGATCATAGTAGGAGTGTCTTGTCTCAGAGGGGTAGCATGGTCGTCACGCAACCTCAAGATTGTGGAGACATTTAAGTGACATTTTTTAATCAACTAATATAATGCAAGTAAAAGTTACGCAAAACTCTTCTTGTAAAACTTATTTTAGACTACTTAGACTGGGACTACATATTGACTTTTTAAAGGAAAAGAATAATAATAATAATAATAATAATAATAATAATAATAATAATAATAATAATAATAAGATGAAGAAGAAGAATATATTTAATTTCTAAGCGCCTTTCTAAGCGACACTTTATAGTCACAGGATTTTTTTTTTGTGCTCTTTGAATATGTACTCTGAAAATGTCCTCAGAATCAAGGCCATGTTCATTTTGTCTATCTATTTTTCTATTTAATGATGTAATTATATATTTATTTATGTGTTTATTTATTTATATATGTATTTATTTCTTCATTTATTTGTTTGTTTATTTATACTTTCGGGGTGAAAATGTACATACTGCTCATCAATGGGGAAAATGTATCATAACATCCATAAAGTATCATTTGAGTTGCAGCTTCACTTCATGGCTTCATAACTGACCTTGACTTTACGCACTTCGTTGGCCTGGAACTCTGCCGTACAGTTATGATGAATGATTCCAATCCCACCCATCAACTGAAACCAGTGAAATGGAAACATAGGATATTTTTTTCAGGATGAGGTAATCAGACAGACAAACCGGATGGAAAAAATAAATAAACATGCTACATGAGCACCAGACTGCACTCACTGCCATAGCGATGGCCATGGATGACTCTGTTACTGTATCCATAGGAGACGAAATGAGAGGCGTCTTCAGTGTGATCTTCCGTGTTAATGCAGAGGTTAGGTCCTATAAAAAATCACAAGCAAGTCGTGCAGTATCGTATGACGTTGTCACCTGAAAGTGAGTGTATTGTCACAAAGGTGTGTGACGTTTAAGAATTTGCAACTAGCCCATGCACAGACCACATCGCAAAGGTGCCTGTGCAACACATTTGTTAATCAAATGCTACTTTTGTTTCACTGTTTCATATCCCAGACCATGAGAGAATTCACTAGCCCGAGGTCGTGAGACATAAATTTGTGATTGTAGCAAGCACCTGCTGTCAGACAAACAACTCATGTGAATCTCTGTGCATGTAAATAATACAAGGTCCCAACAGAATTGGCAAAGGAGAAGAAAACAAGGGGATGCTCAGAAGCAAGTGATAGCTTGTGCATGGTGAAACTGTAAATGGTCAACTTTTCACAAAATAAACCGTGATTCATGGCCGTTGATACTCACCACCTCCTCTGAAGTAAAATCTATAAAACCAGGCAGAATCAAGAAGTCACTGAGAAAGGAGACAACATATATAAGTATCAGATTTGAATAATGCATCACGTTTGTAAAATATTACAACACGGGGAAAAGGGGATTTCCGAAAAATAAATCATTGTGTGTCTTGTGTACAGGTGTCAAAATAAAAGCCCAAGCCCAATAAAAGCCAGGTTTGGCCCACCATGTCATTTTAAGTGTAGTCCTTGCTAAAATCTCTCCTGAAATGTCAAATAATCATGTAATAAATAAGATTGAAATCATGAATTATTTTGCAGTGGTGGGCCGTCAGCCCCTCCTAGCCCTTCTCTGTTTGCCTAAAAATATCCCAATCACAGACTAATGTGTATTATGTCAAGAATTATTAGTAAATAATTCCAAATTGTCTTTCAGCTTCCTTTCATTGCTTTTCTCCTGTTGTGCTGCTTCCAGATGTGTGTTTTCGTATTTAAGCATTTAACCAAACACATTTCAAACATCATTTGTCAGCAGGGTCAGAAATCTACCTGGACGCCTTCACAATCAGTTCTGCAGGCAGCATAAAAATCAATGGTGATGAAGCAGTTGCTTTCACCAATCAGCGTTCGAGTTGGCAACCCAAGGCCTGCTCAAAGGCGCTGGCAACGTCAGAGTTTTCGCAAATTATGATTGGCAAGTCACATGATGGGCTATTCACTGCCTACCTGGCCATAAAGTTGCCTACCCGGCCATAAAGTTGCCTGCCTCATTTTTCATAACCTGAAACACAATAAGATGACTAGTCGCAAAAAAAAAAAACATAGTTGCGAAGTATAAAGGAGTTTTTTTAATTAAGAAAGTACTTACCACACACGCTCCCTTGCTTAATTTATGGTAAATATCCCTTGCTGAAGATTTTGCTCCAATTGTCATTTGTCGTCATGGTGCAGAATGCAATGTTTGCGTTGCGTTTTCTGCGAAAAACCATGTGGACTCCTCTTTCTAGGCGCCTTTCAAAACTCTCAAGTACACTTTACAGTCACGGTGTAGTCCGAAGCAAGAAGCAGGCTTCTGATTGGCTGCCGTGCCAAGTATGCAAATTGCCAATTAGCTATTTGAATTACTTGAGAGTTTTGAAAGGCACGTCGAAAGAGGAGTCCATGTGGCTTGTAGCGGTTTGCTTGTAGCTTTTGCTTTATTGAATAAAACAAACGTTTGATATGAAAATAATCTTTTTTTTTTTCTTGACGTTGTCGGCCACCCAGGCCAAGACGTTTTTGAAAGTTGTACGCCCGATGTAAAAGTTGTACGCCCCGGGCCTCCGGGATGACGTTATTTCAGACACTGGTGTAGGTAATAATACGATAAGATGAGAAAATATGTCTGTGGTTTCACTGTCATAACCGTCCTCTGAAACCCCAAATCGCCAGTGATGACAATGAGTTGTTACTTGACCTGGCCACCTGGTATGGCGTGTATTCCTCATCTTTAAATGTGAAATGATATTGAAAAACTGATTACCAGTGATACCTCGGTTGAAGACCTTTTCGGTTTATGAACGTCAAATTTATGAAAATTTTACATTGGCAAACGAACTATTTTTCGGGATACACACGGAGCTGGCACAATGAGGGATGTGTTGTTCGCGAACGAGCCCGTTCTCCTAACAAGAAAATGGCAGCCAGCTTGTTTTGGTTCTCTATTCCCCGCCTCCAGTCGTCGGTTAAAGCCACGTGATTGGTCAAGAGCGCAGCAGTGAGGGGGTGGGGGTTACAGACAGAGAGAGAGTGAAGCTGTTCTCCAAAAATGAATATGGCAGCCGACATTTTTTTTGTCCTCTATTCCCCGTCTCTGTTGAAAGCCACGTGATTGGTCAAGAACGCAGCACTGAGGGGAGGTGTTTTAAACATTAAAGAGACAGGCAGACGAGAGGAGGGAGGGGACAGCAGGACACATGCAGCAGTAAGCGGGGGAGGGGTTATTGAACCAGAAACAGAAACACACACACGAAAGGGAGACGACAGAGCTTGAAACAAACAAAAAAAGGGAAATAGTGACAAAATGGATAGAAAACAATGACATTTGGACTTGTTTCAACTTTGATAGTTCAAAGGCAGAGTGTAGACTGCAAGGTTAAAATAACCACAAATAACCCGCACAAGTCATCTTTACACTTGATGCAAAAAGCTATCAACCCAGCTAAAAAGAACACAATTGATGAGGAACTAGATAAAATTATCACAGAGAAAGAACCAACAAGGGATCATTCCTCAAGATGGTGAAAGAAGAAGGCTACGTTCCTTATCAAGTGTTTAATGCTGATGAAACCGGCAACTCCATTCGATCAAGAACATCAACGACCATCACAAAGGTAAATAAAACCACTTTATTATACACTAAAGTTTATTTATTTAATTATAATCCCATAGCAAATTTATCATATCTGAAATAAGGTATATTTTGTGTAGTTTTAAGGCTTAGAAAAATAGAAAGTAGAAAATTGTGTTTTATGGGGACCTGGGAACAGATTATTCTCATTTTAATGGTTTCCTTTGGGAAATTAATTTTTGAGATATACACTTTTCGCCTTACACACTCTGTCTGGGAACCAATTAAGTTTGTAAACCAAGGTATCACTGTACATCTTCTGTGATTTGCTTACTTTTACCTGTAAATGACAGATTCACAGGCGACCCCCCCCCCCAAAAAAAAAAAAAAAACACCAAGTGCTTGCTCATTTGTTTTTCTTTATATAAAAAAGCATGAGCATAGTTGTTGATCTGTGTGAGGAGTCGAATGATAACTTATGGGTACAAACACATGAAATAAATTGACTTGAGTGTGTGTGTGTGTGTGTGTGTGTGTGTGTGTGTGTGTGTGTGTGTGTGTGTGTGTGTGTGTGTGTGTGTGGGTGGGTGTATTTTATTGTTGTATTTTTTTCCAGAAGAAACAGAGACCTGTTATCAAGACACCTGGGAAATCATTAAACTATTGAGAGGTCTCATTTCAGGCCTGCAATGGTAGGATTTGGTTTCCATATACATTCTCCCATATTTAAAACATTAATCTTCCAATCCAAATGGATATATTCTGTTCTGACTATATCGCTTGACAGTGATAAACCCTGCAAACACCCATAAAGGAAATGAGTGGCGACATTATCGCACACGCACAAACATGCGTGCTTTTAACATCCACTCAGCACTTAGTCATCCTTGAAAGTATGCGACTCAAAACAATCCTCCACATAAAACCGGTGCAGATATGTTATCGCTGACAAGATTACACGCAGTTAATGAAAGACAACACATAACTCTGTGGATTTACTTGCACTTTCTGTGTCAGCTGGGGGAGATATATGTGTTGTGCACACGGCTGTGTTGTTGGCATCCCTTACTTGTATGTCAGACCGTCACCGATGGCAAAGAGCTGTTGTGCTGTCAGGCCATCCTCGGGAACGTAGCCTGTACCTCCGCTGATCAAGTAGTCGGCCATGCTGAAGTAGGAAATACACACATGCTAGGAATTTGTAACATAGACCTTTTTATTATATTTGTTAACAATAGGCAATAAGTTACTTCCATCGAGCAGAAAACTACCCAACCAACACTGAAATAATGACACAAAAATTGTTGTCTCGGTTGTTGCTCATAGAGGTTAACTTTTTTTCTCGTTTTGAATTTAGCAATAATCGCTAGCCCGTTATCCGTTTCAACATGGCAAGCTTGACCTTGCCATTAATTCGAGCAATTCAAAGTTGAATTAATTAATAGCTAGGTGATCATGTTCACTACGAATAAATTTTCACCGTCGATTTCTAAATCAATTTACTTATTAACATTTCCCATTTACGTTTCATCTCCCTTAAAAGCAACTTACAGTCAGCAAATGTATTTTGTTAAAATTTAAAGGACAACCGACGTCTGTGTCCATAATTTTTGTCCATAATTTGTAAAATGGCTTCAAATGACTTCTACTGAGTTTAAGATTCCACCGCATATACAGTAAAGTCTCGTTATATCGATATCGGATATATCGATAGTCCCGGTTATATCGATATTTTTTCGGACTCCCTTGAATATCGATATAACGAGACTTTACTGTAGCTATATTTTACATTTTAAGACTCGCGCTGAATATTCCAGAAATCTTGTTTTTGAGTTGGTGACGAGTCCTCACGTCACGTCACTGAAGGAACGCCCCTGACCGAGAAAGGACATACCTTGCATCACCTCAATGACTCAAATACCTTCCATTACCTCAATTTTGCGGTACTTTGTTTGGTCTGAAAAAATTGTGTTGATCCATGTTAATGGCGAAATTAAAAGGAAAACACATAACGCAATGGTGAATCGTATGTTCCACCGAGACAACTCTTTGATATTCACTGACAAAAATTCCAAGCTGAAAAATTAACCCATTTCCAACGGAGCTCTGGTGCCATCTTCTGCATTTTCTGTGACGCTACACATGTCTTGATCCCTCAAAATGACCCGGAAGATGATCGCAAACATTTATACTTTCCTCTTCATTTATACTTTCCTCTTCAGAACTATTTGAATCATATTCATAACTGGATGCGTAACAAGAAAGCATATCATAGCATAGCATTTGATTCTCGAGCAAGGCAAGACGTCTTGGCGTGACGTCACGAACTGGGGGCGGGTCTTTCTGAAAATACCCAATTCGCAGCTCATTTATTAGCAGATTTTGGACACTTTAAGTCATTTTTATTGGTGTTTTGCATTTGCATTTGCATTCCGCCTAAAACAACACTGTGGACTAACCAGTCTTTTTGTATAGGGACAGATAGCAATGAAAAGAAAGGGAATCATTGCAGATTTTTTAAATAAAGAGGCCCAAATCAGGCCCAGACCAGGCCCAGGCAGACCCCAGCCCAGAAAGCAGCAGCTCCCAGCCGAGAGCTAGACAGGGAAGACAGTATGAGGACAGACAAGGACCAAGTCTACCCCCACCAGGTCAGAACATACAGAGTCAGTAAATTGCATCTCCAGTTTATTGAAAAGTGAAGCCTCACACTGTAACAAAATGTGATTTTGACAGATTAAGCCACATTGTGAATGTTGATTTAGCTTGAAACAATATGAATTTCTGTGTGATATTATTTTATTGCTGTTCTATTTATTTTGTCTCTAACCCATCCATATTTTTTCTCTTTTTACAAAGCTATTAACATTTTGTACATGTTTTGTTAAATTTGTTGTTTTATGTTAAACTCTCCCAAATTTTTCAATCACTAATCTTGTATGCTTTGTCATAGGGAGGGAGATCCATGAAATGCTGATGACTATTGTTATCACAGTACTGCGTGAGAGAGAGACAGGGAGATGCATCATTTTTCTTATTTTTTTGTGTAGAAATCAACAATGACTGGCCAGACCATTGGAGGCAGAATAACATTCTCCATGGCATCTCCAGGCCCTTTCTACAGAAAGGGCCTAGAGTTGCTGCCTGCAACATCATTCAGCATGACCGGTTTGGTGGTGGGTCAGTGATGCTCTGGGTGCAGTGGGACCTGGGTTCAGACTGTCCAGGAGCTCAGTGATGCCCTGGTCGAGATCTGGGAGGAGATCCCCCAGGACACCATCCGTCGTCTCATTAGAAGCGTGCCCCGACGTTGTCAGGCATTCATACAAGGACGTGGGGGCCACACAAACTACTGAAAATCATTTTGAGTTGCTACAATGACATTTTGGCAAAATGAACTAGTCTGCTGCATGATTTTTTCACTTTCATTTTTGGGGTGTCTTTGATTCCCCCCCCCCTCTATAGGGTGATCATTTTAATTTCTATCAAATTATGTAGCATCATTTTGTTACAAGTACATCACCTGCTCATTATCAGGAAAGATATTCAAGATCGCCCCCCCCCATTTAGAGCTGATGTGTTTTCGAAGTGTTCCTCTAATTTTTTAGAGCAGTGTATTTTGTTGAATTAATCTGTTCAGCTTTTGAGAACAAATGTATTTCATGACATTTTATGACAGTGCACTTTTAATTTAGTGCACTTTTAATTTCATTGATTGTTTTTGATGTTTGTAAGAGAATGATTTGTGTTTTATTTTATGCTAAATATGAACAAGAATGCATTGTCAACTTCAGATTTAAAGTATTTTATTTAAATAAATGTTACCAAACACCATGTTTGCCTCATCATAAATACATTTTACATTCATTTCTGTGACCAGTAGTAACTAAAAACTGCTCCCAATTACGTCATGATAATTTAATAATAGTGAGCGAGTAGAAATGACAAATTTCTGGGTAAATAGAGTAGTCTTACATGTCACTGGTTCTAAGACCGTCCTTTTTTTCTTTACTACTTTCTGTGAATTTTTGTGAAATTTTATAGTATACCCACTTCTCAAGGGACCACTACACCACTGGCCATGGGTAAGTAAATTGCAAGAAAATAGGTGACTTTTTAGCTGATTTTGTGATAGTGGCTTTCTGTAGATTTTTTCACCACCACCGCCCAGTGTCTAACAACATGGGGAAATTACTATGTAGATGACAGGTGTCAAAATCAAGACACAGAGTTCAGATCTTGCCCGTAAAAGAAAACCAATCATGTCATTTTCCATAATGCTTGCCCAAACCGCGACTATAATTGAAAAAATTCATATGTAATAAATAACGGACATAAGTGATGCATGTTATTATTCTAAAAAACGTTTTTTTTTAAGTCATTCATATCATTTCATAAATGACTTTAATGTGTTTCTCTCTCGGACTCTCTCTCTGTGTCTCTCTCTCCCTCTCTCACCGCCCCTTTCAGTCTCTGTCTCTTATTCTCTGTCTCTCCCTCTCACATTCTCTCTCCCTATCTCTCTCTCCCTCTCTCTATCCCTCTTTCTCTCATCTCCCTTACATTAAAGTCATAAAAAAATAGTTGAATAATAACGGCCCTCCAAGGGAGAAGGTAACTAAAATGCGGCCCATTAACAAAATGTGTCATCTCTCGAGTTCCTTTTCTTGCCCAGATGCTCGACCATCCTTCGAGTCATCGCGATATGCTTGCGAAAGAAATCTGTTCAGTCAATGGAAATTTCTTTGACACACTTAAAACAGAAATTTCAGTAGGGTAAGAGGATTTATGTGTGTCATAAACATACTTGTGAATTTGCAGCGCAATCAAACGGGGGGAAAGGGGAAAGTTAGATGTTTCAGCAGGGTTTCCCAAACTGGGTGTTGGGATCATTAATATATATTTTTGGGCAGAAAATCACGTGAACAAACATTTCCACTCCTGTTGATGTCTCTTCCATCCGATTTTGAATGAGAAATGTGGGACAACCTGGATTGGTTGCCTGTCAATCACAATGCACAAAAACTTCGATCCGCACTGACACATAAGGGGCAATTTAGAGTCTTCAGTTAACCTACCATATATTTTCGGGGGGAATATGGGAGGAAGTCGAAGAAATTTGTAATAAGCTCCACATAAAAATCTGGGGTTCAAACCCTCAGCCGTTGACTGTGAGTCAGTGCTGCTGGTTAGGGCTATATGTGCAGAGCTTTGAATGTTTTGGTCTCAGGGAGGAAGTAGATGTCTACTTCCAGAAGAAAGAGATGCTTTATATCTCCGTGCAAAGTGATGTTCAGGTCAGCCAAGTGCAGGCTGAGAAACAGACTAACCTCTCTGGTTCATACCCGGCTTGAATACGTGTGGCACTGTACCGCTGCGCAGCCGTCTCGTGCCCATGGCTGTGCGTCGTGGAATGGCCGTAGGTGCCGTACTGGTGGGGCTGCTCCCCATCTCGACTGGTCAGGCGAGGGCGTGCCGGTTCCATGTCCCCCACAATCCTCCTGTAGTCAATCTGGTAATTGTCCCTCTCCTCCTCCCCGAAGCGTTCATAATTATGACCTTCCATCTTAAGGAAATCCAGGGTTACGACAGTTCTAGGATCGTCGACACCCAAACAATATCACCCTTCTGCAATTAGAAGCACGCATTCATAGCTGGCGCTTTGAGTGCATGTTCACGCAAACACCTTTCAGACACACCTGACATTGCCTGAAGTTGTCCTGTCATCTGTTCCGCCGCCATCACAGCAGGACCTCAATGAAAAAGTGAAGATTTCTCACTTCAAGTGTCAAGTAAGGTTGAATATAAAAAAAAATCCAACAAATAAAGCAGCAGCAACCACGTTGTACTCCAGTCTCTCAGAGCTCATCCTTTGGACTTCTCGGGAAGTCTTTTAAGTTGTTTGTGATCAAGGTGCACATGTTTATTTCCCTGTAAGGTCCCTGCGGCATGAGCGTTGGAGTCAACTCCTGGGCGGCAGGAGACCTGTCGTCCCTTGAGGTCCTCCCCGCCCAACCACAGAAATTGGTGCTGATTGGTTGTTCCCGAGGTTATTCCAACACACAAGCTTCTTGCCACTGTTCTCCTCAAGCCAGAGGAGCTTAAATCTGTTTCTGACAGTAGCGGACGTCACTCTGCCTCAAAAGAGGATTGTGAACGTTAATACAGGATGGGATGGAGCGAGGTGGGTGTGTAGGGTTGAGCGAGGCGGTTGAACTGAGGGAGAGAGTGCGAAAGAGAGCGGTCAAGAAGACACTTGAAACCTCCTGGGGATTAGTCTGGTGTGAATGTGGATGTTTATGCCAAGCTCAAGGAGACAAATATGTGAATGAGTCTGAGGTCAAATCGCGCATTGATGTTTGCAAGCGAGCCTTCATTGGTGTTGAGGCAGAAAGTGGCTCGATTGAAACTTGCGCTTGGTTTGTTAAGTTGAGCAGAGTTGTCACTTGATTTTAAATATTTCTGTCAAAACTGTTTTCCCCCCAATACTTCATTAATGTACTCATAATGTCTCTTTTATTTTCATAACTTCACTGTTTATGAAATTCAAAAATGCAGTTGAATATTAAAACGAATCAAGCGTGTACATTTGCGTTGCCCCGGGTAGCCTCGACACCATCATCTGCAGGTGACTGACTGACTGCTTGTGACAGTTACCCAGGGATTGAACCGGAAAAGCCTCTTACATGTCTCTCTCTCTCTCTCTCTCTCTCTCTCTCTCTCTCTCTCTCTCTCTCTCTCTCTCTCTCTCTCTCTCTCTCTCTCTCTCTCTCTCTCTCTCTCTCTCTCACCGCCCCGTTCTGTCTCTTTCTCAGTCTCTCTCTCTCTCTGTCTCCCCCTCTCTCTCCCTCTCTCCATCTCTCTTTCACTCTCTCACCCCTCTTTATGTCTCTGTCTCTCTCCTTTCCTTCTCTCTCTCTCTCTCTCTCTCTCTCTCTCTCTTTTTCTCTCTCTATCTCCCTCTCTCCCTCTCTCTCACCCCACTTCTCTCTCACCTTCTCTCTCTTTCTCGCACACTCATCGATTACAAGGTTTCTTCAGCTGACATCTGTACTTCTTTGAAGGTGTCGGATGTTTCGCTTCTTATCCAAGAGGCTTTGTCTGCGAATAAAAATGTGCTGGTAGTTTTGGCCCTATATATATATATATATATATATATATATATATATATATATATATATATATATATATATATATATATATATATATATATATATATATATATATGTTCGTCAGGGGGGAGATGTTGGGGTAATTCACCATACAAACATCTCTAAACATCGCTCTTTAATCTTTGTTTACATTTGGGACTTCCTGATACGTCATATCCTGCCTTCCTTTACATGATGTCACATTTACATTACGTCACATCCTATCGCGTCACACACTGTGCGCCACATAAATACTCCCGCAGTCTCGCTCTCTCGCGCTCTCTTCTCTCTGCCTTCCTCCTTCGCTGACGACCCACAATGTCTCCGCTGTCTTCAAGATTAAACCAACTTTCTGTTCTACACCTGGCTTCCTGATGATTTAACCATCCTCTTCCATCACAACCCGTCGAAGCAATGAACCAAGGGCGAACGATCAAAATAATCCAACACCTATCATAACAGAATCTGCCACCGCCACATCTGGGCCAAAACTACCAGCAAATTTTAATTCGCTGACAAAGCCTCTTTGATAAGAAGCGAAACGTCCGACACCTTCAAAGAAGTACAGATAACGGCTGAAGAAACCTCATCGATGGACCACTTCTGTACGACTGACAGGTTACACAGACATGTTTCTAACACACTGTCTCTCTCACCCCTTCTCTGTCTCTTTCTCTTCCCCTCTTTCTCTCTCTCTCTCAGCCCCCTCCCTCTCTCACCCTGTCTCTCAGCCCCCCTCTCTGACCCCCCCCCCCCTGTCTCTCAGCCCTCCTCTCTCACCCTGTCTCTCAGCCCTCTCTCTCACCCTGTGTCTGAGCCCCGCTCTCTCACCCTCTCTCTCAGCCCCCCTCCATCTCCCTCTCCGTCTCCCTCTCACCCACACACCTCCCTACCTCCCTCGCACCTCCCTACCTCCCTCACACCTCCCTACCTCCCTCACACCTCCCTACCTCCTCCACAGCTCCCTACCACCTACCACCTATGACTTACCACCTCCCTATATATATCCCTACCACCCAAAATTATAGGATGCAAAATGGCTGATGAACGTCAGGTGAAAAATAATGATTAAAATAAACCATATCAGTATCAGTCCTCTATAGGCGAGGTGACATCTGTTTGCAGCTCTCTCTCTCTCTCTCTCTCTCTCTCTCACTCTCTAACTTTGATCTCTCTCTTTCTATCTCTCCCTCTCTCTCTCTCTCTCTCTTCTCCTCTCTCTCTCTCTCTCTCTCTCTCTCTCTCTCTCTCTCTCTCTCTCCCCTCACTCTCTAACTTTCATCTCTCTCTTTCTATCTCTCCCTAAATCCCTATCTATGTCCCTCTTTTCCACTCTCTCCCTCTATCTCTCCCCCTGTCTCTCCCCTCACTCTCTTTCATCTCTCTCTCTCTCTCTCTCTCTCTCTCTCTCTCTCTCTCTCTCTCTCTCTCTCTCTCTCTCTCTCTCTCTCTCTCTCTCTCTCTCTCTCTCTCTCTCTCTCTTGCTCTCTCCGTCACTTCGACTCAGATACTTCCTAGAAATACAACAGTTTACCACTTCAAAATGGTTCCCAGATGAAACCCTGAACTGGTGGCCAGTCAATCACAGACTCACAATCACACTCAGGGACCTTGTAGACCAGTCCATTAACCTAATGAGAATTCGTTTTGAACGTGAGAGCTCACCGGAGTAACCGCAGAAAACCCATGCTGATATTAGGAGAACATGCAAACTCCAGCTGGAGCTGGAATGGAATCTTTGGCCTCTGCTCTGTGAGGCGGCTGTGCGAACCAGTCATTCACTATACTGTCCTGCTACAAATTTATTGTGGTCAAGATTTTTGTATATAAATGTGGGATATTTTACATTATGAACAGCAATGTTGCAACCAAGACATCAAAATTCGATTTAAAAAAATCAACCATATTTTAAGAACACGTGAAATCAACACTTCAGTGGTTGTAGATTTGTTATTTAGTGACAATGTTAAGATCTTATGTGATATCCTATAGTTCTACCTACTCAAGCGACATTTATTTTTAAGGGGTAATAACACCATATATTACATGTACTATTTCTCATGCAGGCACTTAGGTGTCCTTTGGGTAATCAAAAGAACAATAACAGAAACACTCACTACACATACTTATGCGAATTTGATTGGTTTTACTTTAACAGATGGAATCCTGGTGAGTAACACTACCTCAGGTATTTTTTGTGTAGGAATCATAGAGTAACATTTAAAATTGTGATTGGAGGGTATGTGTTAACATTAAACAATAAAGTTAGCTGGCTATTTAAAATATTGATAGAATATAGTAAGAGCTAACTGCTGTCAGCTGCGCGTCTAATGTGTGACAGTCACACCATATAAATATGTTTCTTTATTTTACTGCACAAATAACAAAAAAAAACAGCATGGCTGGAAGACATCACTCGCAATCAATTCCATAGAGCCCTCCAAAGATGGACATTTGCTCAGTGCTACCATCGCCTGTTAAATTTAGGTAAGACATCTAAATTCTAAAATATTTTTATTTGAACTGATTTTTAAAGATTTTAAATATTAAAGAACCATGCTTTGGTGACCCTGGGATGCTCATGTTTATATTGCAATACATTTCAATTTAGTGTATTATCACTGTACTTTTCCAACCTTTAAGATTATTTTTGTGCACTGTATTTTTTTCTTGCATGTTTTGTTTCCCAACATTTTTTTCTTGTATAAAATCTAACTGATTAATGAACATCTGATCTTTTCTAGGCTGTATATCTTATAGCCAAAAAGTGTGCGCTGTCTGTGAAAATGAATGATGAGGATTTACCCTTTTAAGCGGTCAAAGTGATTTATCTTGAATCATAAAAAAACAACAGAGGATTAATTTTATTGGGTTTACTTGTTGAATTTATAGGGCGACATCAGTAAATTTGGGGGCCACTGTTAATGTAGAAATCTGTGTATCATGCACATAAAGCAATCATTTGGGGACACAGAGTATCTGTGACTATGTACTGGTAAAGTAATTGCCAGGAGACAAGTCAGAACAGAATCAGAAAAGACATGTACCTTCAAAACGTTGTGTATTGCAGTTACTAATGAAGGTGCACTCCATTTGCTTCCATTGAAGTTATTCAAGGCACTGATAACAGATCATCTGTAATATTTGGATTTACAAGCTGATGATAAAATCTGATCCAAATATTTAAAAAGACTGAATTAATTGTGCAAATGATTTTGAGTTATCTGATAATTGGTTGATCATCTCCACATGTGAGCATAAATGACTCAGTATGTCGTGCATGAAGCTACCATTATTGCTCATGTTTAATTCAAAAGAAAGCTGTCACTTCTTCTCAACATTGTTGCATGTTTAGACAAATGTAAAAAGAGCACTCACCACCAGAATTATTACGCTCATTCATCAAATTGTCATCTAACTCCCCTCCTAACCCACATATCCATCGTATGCCTTTTTGGCGTGTTGAGGAGCACTGACACAGTTGAATAATTTATTTACATCTAACAGCACTTGTGAGAATCGCAATCACGCACAGGTGACTGTGATCGACCTCAAATATGGATCCACATCACATTTGACTCACACTTAAAATGAACCCCATAATTTTGAGAAGGGGGGGACCTTGCCCGCTGTTGTTAGCTGAAAAATTAACTATTTATGTGTCTTTGTTTTTGGGGCAGAGATCAAGCTAATTCAAAAATAGATGTGACATTTTGAGGGACAATAAACTATTTTGAAGAGAATAGAGGTGCTTTATTTATGCATTTAGCCTTTTTGAATAGAAAAGGTGATTTCGCAACATTATGTGGCATCCGCAGGCAAAACTTGTTGGGTTCGTGTCAATTATTTTTATATAATCATTATTTGTGGACACTGCAAAGTGTAGGATCAGAATAGGATAGGGTAAGGAATGAGTACATTAGAGGAACAACTCATATTAGAGGCTTTGGATAGAAAGTCAGAGAGGCCAGACTGAAATGGTTTGGACATGTCCAGAGGAGTTAGAGTAACTATATCGGGAGAAGGATGCTGAGCCTTGAACTGCCAGGCAGGAGACCGAGAGGAAGACCGAAGAGGAGGTTTATGGATGGGGTCAAAGAGGACATGAAGGTAGCTGGTGTAAGAGAAGAGGATGCACAAAACCGGGATAGATGGAGGACATTGATTCGCTGTGGCGACCCCTGAGGGGAAAAGCCGAAAGAAAAGAAGAAGATTTGCAGACACTGCTCACACGCTGTACTTTTATGAAAGAATACATACTAAAAAATATGATGGTGAAAGAAGAAGCACAGTAAGAAAAAAAAGTAATAAGCTGTTCCAAGTCTTTTTTCAATGTAGGTAGTATAGATGACAACATTGGTATTATTGCCGACACAGAACATTTGCATGATAATCTTTTGGGAAAACAAAAACAAACTAATACATAAAAAATGCTAAAACATCAATATTACTTTACAAGCCTATATACTGTGCTTTCCATGACAGGTGTAGGAGCCATGGCAGCCATGCATAGAGTTGCTTAATGGTAGATGAGGAAAAAAAAACATTTTTTAAGTGTCGTGCAGCGAGACAGCAAGCAGGTGGAAAGAGGATAAAAGTTCACTCAGCCAGATGCAGGAAGGGTATTGTGAGTTTTCTTTATTTGAAGTTGACATCAGTTTTCGGCAGACCACAGGTAACACTGCTCTCCAGGTTGTCCTTTGTCCCTCTTCTTCCTCCCCGAAGTGACTCGCTCAGTCTGGCTTTAAAGGTGCTTCACCTAAGCTTCTGGCCAATCGGGTCGTGGTTGGGCATATGGTAGGTAACCCAACATGGAGGTTTCTTGTGCCGGAGGAAGGTTTGTTGGTCTGGATGTTCGAGGGTCAGTGTTTTGGGGCTGTGCTTTTTGAGGATAATGTTGACTCGATTGATAATCAAATGTCCATTCTTGCTTGTTGTGGAGCATCTGATTTCTTAATTGGTTGATTTGTTCAATCAACACCCCCTCTCTATCTTTAGAGTGTTGCATGAAAGTTCTGATTTCTTTCACCAATTCCTCATTAAGTTGAGCTGTGGTGGTACTCACTGTCTGAGTCTTAGGCTTTACCACTGGTTCTGGCTCACTCTGCCCAGTTCCAGCCTTGGCTTGGTCAAACGCCTCATGGGAATAAAGAACGGCATCGTCTTGGGGCAACTCAAGCTGCTGGTTACCTTGATCCTCTTCAGAACTCTCCAGTTCAGTTTGGTTGGCCCGTGCTGCACGTCTTCTTCCTCGTCCCACCTTCTCCATCTCGGCTTCCTCTTATCCTTTCCACTCCAGCAAGGCGTAACGATCCCACCACTGCCACCAATTGTCGTGCAGCGAGACAGCAAGCAGGTGGAAAGAGGATAAAAGTTCACTCAGCCAGATGCAGGAAGGGTATTGTGAGTTATCTTTATTTGAAGTTGACATCAGTTTTCGGCAGACCACAGGTAACACTGCTCTTCAGGTTGTCCTTTGTCCCTCTTCTTCCTCCCCAAAGTGACTCGCTCAGTCTGGCTTTAAAGGTGCTTCACCTAAGCTTCTGGCAATCGGGTCCCAGCGGCAATTGGCCATTCCCAGGTGGTTGCAATCACCTTCTCAGAATTAATTAGTGGTCGCCCAACTCTACTGTTTTGGATGGGGAGAATTGCGGACCTTTCTCCCATCCAAAATCCAGAACACACAAAATTATTTAACATTTCTTTTGGCATCATGACATTAAGTGACTGAAAATTATAGGATGCAAAATGGCTGATGAACTTCAGGTGAAAAATAATGATTAAAATAAACCATATCAGTATCAGTCCTCTATAGGCGAGGTGACATCTGTTTGCAGCTCTCTCTCTCTCTCTCTCTCTCTCTCTCCCTCTCTCTCTCTCTCTCTCTCTCTGCACGCTCCCTTTCCGCCTTCACCATCATTTATTCTTATTGCACCGCATACCTCTGGCACCATCTTTTTCCTCGTGTCAGGAAAGGTGAGCGTCCGTCTTTCCCATCAGAGAGGAGGCAGGAAGCAGGAGGAGAAGGCGGAGTTTCATATTAGAAAGCCACGTGCATGCTTGGATGTGCTTTGTGCTGTAAGGTGAAGGAAAATAAACGGACGTCAGAGAGTAATAATGCGAAAGGGAGACTTTGAGGTTGTTCAAGAGTCATTGAGGAGTATTGAGATGGGGGGGTATTGTTAAAAAAGTATAAAGGAGGAATTAATAAGTTAATGTTTGAGAAAATCCTGCTCTGGAAAAAGGAAGAGGAAGACAAGGAGGAATATTCGCTTCTCGGTGAAGAATTGCCGTGAGCCAGACACTACAGAGACTGTGAGTGCAATTGGAGGCTGTCTGCGGCACTCACTCACAGACAGAAGGAAGAAGGGGAGGTGGAGGAGCAGCAGGAGGTGAGACCTGTGTGTGAAGCCCCAGCGCCTTCATCTGGACAGAGTAACGATTGAGACGAAGAAAGTAAGAGTGCCTTCGTTAAGGAAATTAACAAAAAGAAGAATTGCATCATGGCTCTTCAGCTCATGCCCGAATCGGCTGTGTGTTTGCTCATGGTGAGTCTCCGGGGTACTGTATTGTCATCCCCTTTTTAATTGGGCTTTCATCCAATGTCCATGAAAGCAGGGTTTGTTCGATTAACCATCAGGGAGAAATGTTCAAGTAACTTCCCATGTGAGGTAGGATCCGGGTTTGGCCTCAGACTTGTAAAAAGTCAAGCTTTTATCTCGCTGCTCCACATGCTCGTGCAGTGCGGCGTGGCGGACTGTGATGGTAAACGAGGTTTACGCATTGGGGATTTGCTGTCACTTACATCCAAAACCATATGTCAGCAAAGCGTTATTTCCCCTTTATGCAAAGGATTTGTGCTGGGGATCCAATGCCTCTTTGACAGGAAACAGACCTGCCTGACCTTCTTCAGCACTGACCATGGAGACTAATTATGTAGAAATGACCAACATGTGTAAAAGCATTCAAGTGAACTCTCTGGAACGCCCAGTGCAACAATAACACAGCGTGGCTGTGCTGCCTGTTAAGTACGGTTGTTATGCGATTGTATTCAGAAGCCTGTGATTGCCGGTCTACTTTGTAGAAGATGGCACACTCTGCTGATTCTCATTCTATAGCTTTGTTATTCAGCACAAGGGAGTCATGCATTGCTGCACGACCTGTTATCGCCACCTGTGATGGCTGTCTGTTACTATGGCAATGAGCCAGGGGAGAGGCAGCAGGTTGAAGAGGCAAAGAATGACTGAGGCAATGACGGGAGAAAGGTGTCAGAGATATGACAGACAGACACCGTGGACAGAGACTCAGAACCAGAAAGATTGTCCCCACTGCCGGCAGGAGACGCAGTCATCAGATGACATACGTCTGAATTCTGCGCCCCTCTGCCAAGCTATTTATTGAGAGTATATGTAAATTACAGTGATATATTAGTAAACATAGTTTTCTTGATTTGCATACCACGCCTCTGGGCGTTCTGAGCAACAACAGATGTAAGCAGTAAAACATACATTTTAATTGGTTGTCTTTTCCATGAACTGATAAATTTGTAATCTGGCGCTTGTGCAGGATGTTTAAGCCGTAAATAACTCTGGTGAAAAAGGAGTATCTCAAGCCCTAAATTCTGTGCAAGGCCGGACCTTCTAGAATCTTGATGGAGACGACGGTTCATCGTGCCGTATCTGTTTCACTCAGATTTACTGTGGCCATCTGCGCTTTGACTGTAGGCCCATTGTTTAGTTGGTCAGCAAAGCACGGCACTTTTAAACGTGATAAATTATTATTCTCCATCATTCCCACCTCTTAATCATTTTTAAAAGTGATAGCAAACATTATCTTGACAGTGATCGTGGAGTGTAAAAAATGTGGAAAAAAACAAAATAGTAAATATAATGGCATATATGTGTCTATACTATTGGGATATAGGTATATAGGTAAAATACAAGACAGAAGACATTCCCCGCAATAGCCTAACAATCAATGGGAAGCATGTATGTATATATATATACCCCCCAGTCCCACCTCTTAATCATATATTTCAAAGTTGCATTTTCATTAGTCTGATTATATGACTGGAGTGTCATTTTAAATTACTGTTCAACAAATTGCTCATTGATGACAGTTTCAAAATCACGGTGGGCATTTGGAAACAGTTCAACTTAATTTGAAGACACCAGATAATAACCAATATACCTAAAAAACATATTTTTCTTTTTCATTAAAAACAAATTTGGGAACATCTCTCATTTCATCCCCGCCCCTTTTTTTTCTCTTGGGAAAAGAACAACGATATTGGGATAAAATGTACGTCAGCATGCAATCCGATCTTAGCATGCAGGGAAAATCCAGATCGGTCCCTCCGTCCAAAGGCCGTGAGATACGAGTTCCACATCGCTTGACTCCACACCCCTAGATAGGCTGCATGACTGGTCCCTCTGGTCATCTGGTGGCCCCTTCCGTCACCAGCCTCGACGCGTCTGTGGTAGCCGCCTGGTATATCATGGTCCAGTCTGCTCCTGAAAATAATGGACGGGAACACAAAATGAGCGTATGTCTCCTCAATGAACCATTCTTTGAGGAGCGCCTGGGTCCATGCATTTACATGGAGCCGGGAGCTCTCGGCCACGTTCCACCTCAAAAGGCGTGGAACCCCTGGCAGAATTTACGGTGACCCTCGAGCCTGAGTAGCGCAATTGGCACAGCCTCAAACCATTTAAAATATCTCTCCAGGTCACCACCATATAATTCCTAGATTCTAGTCACTGTATTGTATTTAGATCTTACCGTGGTTTTCTGATGAACCCCATTTCCCCCGTCTGGAGTCTCCCAACCGTTGATACAAACCTTCCGTCTCTGGCCACTCCGTCTGCAGTCCCCCGACTCAGGAATTCACCCAAACGGTCTGCAAGAAGGTGGTTAACGTGGAAAAAACAAAAACAAAACAAACAAAAACTATCTTTCCCCTTAAACATTAAAAATCTCCAACTCTCTTGGCAGTCCATCGAAGTCGAGGATGACGTCGCTTCCATTGCTTTGTGGGGTATTGGACAGTGGTTATTGGCGCTGGCGGCGATGCCACTGTAGGTGACTATGAAGCCCGATTCTGGAGCCACAAATCCTGCCACATTCAGGACATGTGAGGCCAGGACCGGGCTGGCGAGGCGGTACTGAAGCAGCACAAAGGTGTCTTTGCTCGTGCCGCACGATCCCCCTCTGGGTGCGCTTGTCTTCAAGTTGTGTCACCCCTTCGTGGCATAAGGAGCGCCACAGTGGCCTGTTCGCTGCAGCAGACTCCAGATCGCTGGGCTTGATGTTGCAGTTCTTTAGAGTCTGTTTAAGCTGGTCTTTGTATCGCAGCTTAGGACCACCAGGGTTCCTCTTCGCTGACAAGAGTTGTCCATAAAGCACCTGTCGAGGCAAGCGGCAGCTAGGCATCCGGATGACATGTCCAACCCACCGAAGTTGCCTCTTTGCCAGTATGGCCTCGATACTGGTGGAGGCAGTGCGTTGAAGGATGTCGGTGTGTGGAACACGATCCTGCCAGGTGATGCCAAGGATTCGTTGGAGGCACCTGATGTGGAATGCATCAAGGCGTCTCACATGGCGTCGATAGACGGTCCAGGCTTCTGCGCCATATAGCAGCGTGGACACACACACTGCTTGGTAGACTGCGACTTTTGTTGGAGTTCTTAAGTGGTTGTTTTCGAACACACGAGTACGCAATCTGCCAAAAGCTTTGGAGGCTTGATGGATGCGGGCCTGGACGTCATCATCAATTAGACAGGAGGGTGTTAGAATGCTGCCGAGGTAGCTGAATTGTTGGACAACCTTGAGGGGTGTGCCACTGAGGGTGAACGCTGGGGTTGGAGAACTCTCTTTTGCCATGACCTCCGTTTTGGTTACATTGATCACGAGACCGAGTGATCGGTAGACGGAGGACATGGTATCAAGGGAATTTTGCATGGCAGCTGGGCTGTGGGCCAGCAGAGCACATTCATCTGCATACTGTAGCTCGTGGATGCCGCTGATCAGGGTCTTGGTCTTGGCCTGTAGGCGTCTGATGTTAAACAGGTTACCATCCAGGCGGAATTGGATTTGTACGCCGCCACCTTCCTGGATGGACTTATGGAAGAGGAGCGTAGCTGCCATCAGGAACAGGTTGAATATAGCAGGGGCCAGTACACAGCCCTGCTTCACCCCGACTTCCACAGGGAACGGGGAAGATTGCTGGCCACCAACAAGTACAGTTGCTTGCATGCCGCTGTGGAACTGTTTTAGGATGCCGAGAAATTTGGAGGGGACGCCAAATTTCTGCAGTATGGTCCAGAGAATGTCACGGTTAACTGTGTCAAATGCCTTTGTAAGGTCAATGAAGGTGATATAGAGGTCCTTATTTTGTTCCTTGCATTTCTCCTGAACTTGGCGCGCAGCGAAGATCATGTCCAGAGTGCTTCGATCCTTCCTGAAGCCGCATTGTGTCTCTGGGAGGATGTCTTCGGTAATGTGCGATGTAAGACGGAACAGCATTACTTTTGCAAGAATCTTGCCAGCAACAGAAAGTAGGGAGATGCCACGGCTGTTGCCACAGACTGACTTGTCCCCCTTCCTTTTGTAAATGGTGACAATGTTGCTGTCTTTCCATTCCTGAGGAAGTGTCCCGTTTTGCCAGATGTTGCAGATGAGGTGGTAAAGCTTCCGTGTCAGGAGATAACCGCCGCTCTTGAAGACCTCAGCTGGAAGTCCATCAGGGCCAGGGCTTTTGTTGTTTTTAAGGCTCCGGATTGCAGAGAGGACCTCTGTGAACTGAGGAGGTTCATCAAGGGAGGGAACTGTTGGAAGCTCTGGGAGGGAGTCAAGGACAGATGTGTCTGAAGGGTTTACTTGGTTGAGCAGGGAGTCAAAGTGCTCTGCCCAGCGCTCAAGTATTAGCTGTTTGTCCTTCAGTAGTACAGAACCGTCTGCAGATTTAACTGGGACAATGTGTTGTCTTCGTGGGCCGTGCAGGGATTTTACAGCATCATAGAAGGCGTGTGTGTTGTTGTTGTCTGCATGCCTCTGGATTTCTTGGGCCTTGCTGAGCCACCACTTGTTCTCCATCATCCTCAGCTGTTTCTGTGTTTCACCACGGATGGCCTTGTAGTGAGAGAGGAGAAGTGGAGAATGAGGGTTGGAGAGAAGTGTGGTATGGGCTTTGCGCTTGGCTACCAGAAGCTCCTGTATGGCAGCTGAGCTGTTATCGAACCAGTCTTGATGACGTTTCTGAGTGAAGCCGATGGTCTCAGAGGCAGCTTGATGAATTGTTGTCCTCAATTTTTTCCACCTGCTTTCAACATCAAGGTCACCGTTACTGGTGTCGTTGTCCAGGCTGGCAAGTCCCTCTGCCAGCTTGTGGCGGTAGCTGGCTGCACATTCTGGGGACTCCAGGGCCCTGGTGTTAAGACGCCTTTGGGGCTGCTGTTTCTTATGAGGAGGTCGAATTCTCAGCTTGAGCCTGGACTTGATCAGTCGATGATCAGTCCAGCATTCAGCCCCACGCATGGCCCGCGTGATGCAGACATCATTTTGGTCTCGTTGCCTTGTGATGATGTAGTCCAGTAAGTGCCAATGTTTGGACCTGGGGTGCATCCATGATGTGATGTATTTCTTTTTCAGCTGAAAGATGGTGTTAGTTACAATCAACTGATGCTCAGAGCACAGAGTGAGGAGTCGGAGGCCATTGCTGTTTATTTTCCCCGTCCCGTGCCTTCCGATTACTTGTTTCCAGAGCCTGGCATCAGTACCTACTCGGGCATTGAAGTCACCCATCAGAACAAGTTTATCAGAGGCAGGGATTTTGGATATGGTAGCATTCAGGGACTCGTAGAAGGCATCTTTGGTGTTATCGTCAGCATCCAAGGTGGGAGCATAGGCGCTGATTAAAGTTGCGAAGCGACCTTTTACCAGGGGAATACGCCAGGTCATAAGCCGTTCACTGATGCCTTGGGGGGACTCGGGGATGTTACTGAGTAAGCTGCTTTTCACAGCAAAGCCAACTCCATGGAGTCTTCGCTCATTCTCTGGGAGACCCTTCCAGAAGAAGGTGTAACCTTCACCAACTTCTGTGAGTGAATCTTCGCCTGAGAACCGAGTCTCACTGAGTGCGCCAATATCGATGTTGTACCTCCTTAGCTCATGTGCGATGAGGGCAGTTCGTCTTCGAGGTCTCTCCATCCCGTCTCGAGCATCGAGGAGGGTGCGAACATTCCAGGAAGCCAGGTTCATAGTCATGGGTTTGATTATATTTCGTTTTCGACCGCAGAGGGGGGATGCCTTGGTGGCTGCGGTGGGCCACCCAGGTGTGGTGGAACAAGCAATGTTTAGGTCACCTTTTCTAGACCCTTCCCCTATAAGGGGTGAGCAGTGCGGACCCTGAATAGGGCTGCTCAGACGCACAGGATGCTGCCGAAGGATAATGTTGCTCCATCCCATCTTCGCAACGACCATCAATCCTGTACCGCCCCTGTGTAGGATTCAAGCTAGAAGCTTCCAGTCACATCCATGACCTGCCCCCGTCACTTTATCCTATCGCCAGTGGACTTATATGGTGGAAGCTGAAACCTGCGCTACTAGTGGATTTAGTGTGAGGGACGGGGCGCGCAATTCCTTCCCCCACATACTTGGCCGCACTCACTGTATTCCAGTGGCAAGAGTGAAGACTCGAGACGACCTTCAGGTGAGTGCGGTTGCAAGGGGCTGCCGGTGGTCCGATCTGTTGGACTCCGCCTACGCCTACCCCTGGGTGCGGATTTGGGATCACTCTTTGTCTGGCCTCTACCCTCCGACCTGTTCGGCTTGGGTGACCCTGCCAGGAGTACAAGACTCCAGCCGACATAGCTCTCGGGGTCACGGAGACGCGCAAAGTGCCTCACCACGATAAGGTGGTGATCCCAGTCGAGGCATAGGAGTTGATCTCCCATCAACTGCTTTCTCTAGCACCTTCAAAAACCCTTACCATCTCTTTGGCTAACCCGTCTCCTCCTAATATTCTAATCAGGAAACAATTCATACACAACATCAACAACTGTTCATCCTACTTGAATATCATTGACAACTGCACCCAATCCCCCCTCTAACTGTTGCAACTTTAGAGTTCATATTGATGAGCACCTCTCTTTCTACCATTCCACCCAACACCCAAATTACCAAAACCGCATTCTTCTACCTTAAAAAAAAGTTTTCTAGTCTCCGCTCTGTTTCCACACACTGCTGCACACACAACCATAAATACTCCCACAATCAAGGCCTCATCTGATCTTTCCTGAACCCCACCAAAACACTCTGTCCCGCAGCCCCCAATCCTCTAACACAAATCTTCTTGACATCCCCGCAGCCAGACTCAGAACTGGGGGGCATCCAGCCTTCAGATAGATAGCCGCCCCCGCCCATGGGACGCAACCTCAAAAACTAAATTGTTCCATAATGCTTTTTTTCATGTTTTAATCTCGTTACTCATGCTTCCTTTTAGATCGATTTTGGAATCAATTAAGTATGCTTGTCTTCAGGCGTACATTTAATTTAGCATTTTTAGCTCTTGTGAAGCATCTATGAGTGCAATAAAAAGCGCTTTCAAATTACATTTATTAATATTATCATCATTAATCTACGAGTCACTTGGTGTGGCATATAAACCATCTTTTCCTATTTCCTGTTGCTTCGCTGACATTGTAAAAATTTCAAACAAAGTAGCCACTGTGACAATCGGGATCATCCTAACAAAAACAATGTGGCCATTTTTTTTCTCTTTGAAACCATTTGCCGAATGCTGCCGCACATCTGACGCATGCTGGATGTATTTGTTCGATTGGGTTCAATTGCATGCTGGTGTCGGTCAAGCCTTTGCGGCCAGCCGGCCATAATTTCGAAGTGGAGCTAGAGGGATGGGCCAGCCGTGCTGGAACCTGGACACATTAATTTACATTCGGTCAGATTTTTTGTTTGTTAGTTTTTTTCTTAATTAGAGGAGCATAGCTTCCCGCAAATTCCCTGAATGTGTGCGGCGCAACCAAAGACGTTCCTATCTTGTCTTCTCAAAAATGTGACAAGTCGATTTGTAGCCTGGACATTCCCACAGTCACCTTCTCGGCCTTGATTCGGGATCGCTGCACATAAAATAACATTCAAAAATGAATTTGTCAGGTAGCGCCATTTGAGGTGGAGGAGAGATAGAATTGAGTTGGCATTTCTCAAACATCACTTTGCACTTTACAGATCAAGTACGGTGGCCACACATTAACTATTTCCATAATTTCAATAATTTCAATAATTGAATCAAGTTTATAAAGGCTGAATCTGATCCCACAGTCGCATAGCAGTTACCAGTTCGAAAATATAATTGGTATCATTATTAATTCTTCCTTACTTTTTTCTTTCTTTTTATCAATAGCCGAGCCAGTTCCATCTGTTACAGTACAAAGGATAATGCTTTTATCACGTTTATGTTGTATTAATTTACTCAAATTAATCAAGCTTTAATTGTTTCCTTCATCAGTGTCTTAGCTCAGTCAGATAGTTTCAAAGTAACATACTGCATGGGAATGCACACTATTTGTTTCACTTTCACCCCACAATGAATGGTGAGTCTTCTACTCTCGACACCTGCATTGTAAATTTTGAACAGAGTGACAGGTCGCCCTGATAAGGAACCACTCACAGAGAAAGCCAGATCTTGCTCTTTTGCCATAAAAGACAACTTCCTGATTTAATGTGAAGGAAATAACTACGGCATCTTAGTTTTCTCATCTGAATACTTGTATGTTTAATATCTGTTGAACATATCTTGTCACCTCTTAAAACATTTTGATCTTCTTTTTCAATTTGTGCCCTTTCAATGTGGTCAATTTTTGGTGAACAGCTTGTCGCGCATGAATGTTTGTCATCCTCCCCTTCTTGTGATTTATGCCTGCATGAGGAGTCCCTCACACATTGATTAGAGTATTTTGTTAACAAACGCCGTGTAAATTCTTCTTTTCTTAATCCAATCAATATCCTCAACCCTCACAACAGTGTTAACAATTGTGCTAAACCTTATACCACATTTTTGGTGAGCTCAGGTATTCTTGCCTACAGGTTTAACCCATCAACTCCTTATTTCTAATCTAATTCCGTTCAGTCTAGATGTACGCACGTATTATATCGTCGACACAGCTCACCTTTTATTTCCAGAACCATCAGTACTCACCACTCGAGAACAAATGCTATCTCATAACTGCCTCAAAACAAAACGTATGCGGAAAAAGTGGTCAACACCGCTTCTCTCTATCCCCTGTGATCGAAAGGGGAAAAATGCAACAAGTTAATTCAAACCTCAAAACATCATTGTTTTTAAACTTTCACTCTACCAAAGCATACCGTCCTCACATTTCTTCCCACTGAGGCAATGATGAATTATAGACCTTGTCTTTTTTGCTATATTAGCTGCCCAAGCGAGGCAGTCGAAAATCAACAGTACACAAAAACATTCCTGATTAAACCAGCAAAATAACATGCCTTCCCGCATACCCCAAAATAATTTCTAATTATTCATCGTATTGTTTACTTCATTTTAGAGCATATTTTCTCGAACCATCATAATCCTTCTAAATGTATCAATATCAATCACAATTCCATACAACACGTATTCCAATAGAATGCCATCCATCACTAATATGATTTTTGTCTCTCTCTTTCCTGATGTAAAATGTAAAATTCTAACTCACGTTACCCTCTGAAATCTGAAACAAAATACTTTAGGACTTTTTTGGACCCAACTCGCATTTCTCTCTGTGCGAAAATACGGTCCGTGTCAAAATAATTTTGGCAGTTTTCTTGCCTTCGGGCACTTCTCTTTGCTTACAACCATACGGCCATAATATGCTAAATTTTCTTTTTTGCCCAATCTTTATATTTTAATAACGTTTTAGTTCCGCCAACATCTCCTTCAGAGTAAAGTTACTCTCTTTTTATAGGCATAATTATATCGCATTATCGATTTGGTGTTTGCCATCGACGAGCATTAATTCATCAACCTTATTTCGGCACCTCAGATCGAAGGCAGTTTGATTTCGAATGTCCGAGTAGGACTGACCACATTCCAACACTTCGTCCGTCCAAAGCAGAAACAAGTGTGTTGTCAACTTTTTATTCTTTCGGGGCGCCCCTAAATACTGCCTGAGATCTGCGGGCCGGAACACGCATCGCGCTACCTTTTCCACCCTTTTCTTGTGTGGTTTTCCATCTATTTTTTTTCTTTCGGCATCGTAAATATTTACTTGAACAAACAGTGTCGATCCTTCAACGTCTATATCAACCAATTGTTTTTTTCTACAAATTCTTCTTCATCGAGGCAGACTGGCAACTAATTTGATTTAACTCGTTTCCAAAAAACGGGAAGACTTTCGCGGAGCCATGTTAGTGCCTCGACTTCACTGTAAATTACATGAAATCGCAATCTTGTTCCGGCGTGTTTTTTCGAAATAAAATATTTAGGTGCCGGCGCCGAATTAAATTTTTATTAATATTATCGAAGCAGAGCGAATTATTAGCGTTCAATTTTCGCCACATCCCCCCTTTTATTGTTTCTATGAATTTGGTCCAGTTCTTCACCGCATAGGGCGGACTCTATAACTGGGTTCGTTCAGCAGGACAGCAATTCAAATTTACATTTGTGGTTTCTCCTTCTTCAACCCCCAAAAGGGTGAGGAGAACTTGCATACTGCATCCACAAAAGTCTGCTGTTTGAATCCCACTGTATATTATATGAATTACGACACGTTATCGCAATTCCAGTCACACTCAGATGCGGTCACACCCGAAACAACCCCGCGACATAGTCAAGCTCGCAAGCTTGACTCACAGACCCGCATGCTCACCCATTGACTCACACAGACACAGTCACACAACCACAAGGATGATCAGTCCTTGTGTACCCAAAAACTAAGCTCAGTTCAGCACTCTCACTACCACATGAACTAGCTTATTTTTTTTCGAGGCTTTTCATTCTTCCAGACCTTCAAAAGGCTGTACTATCCAATCTTCCAAGACCCAAACAAATAGGCTTGTACTATCCAAAATCTTCCAAGACCCAAACAAATAGGCTTGTACTGTCCAAAATCTTCCAAGACCTAAACAAATAGGCTTGTACTATCCAAATCTTCCAAGACATAAACAAATAGGCTTGTACTATCCAAATCTTCCAAGACCTAAACAAATAGGCTTGTACTATCCAAAATCTTCCAAGACCTAAACAAATAGGCTTGTACTATCGTTTATCAGACTGACCTCAATTTTTGGAGACGATCCTTCCGGTCCCGAGCCCGCCCAGGTTCGTTGGGATGGCGTTTGCGTCTCACCCGGCGAGCAGGCCTGGCTTCTGACCCCAAGAAAAGGAGGTCCTCTCGAAATCTTGTTGGCCTTGCCGGTGCACCGGTTCTTGACAGTCGCCGTAGACCGCTCACCGCAGGAGACGCGTTGCCATCCCGGACGAGCCCCCAAAAATGTCAGAGATATGACAGACAGACACCGTGGACAGAGACTCAGAACCAGAAAGATTGTCCCCACTGCCGGCAGGAGACGCAGTCATCAGATGACATACGTCTGAATTCTGCGCCCCTCTGCCAAGCTATTTATTGAGAGTATATGTAAATTACAGTGATATATTAGTAAACATAGTTTTCTTGATTTGCATACCACGCCTCTGGGCGTTCTGAGCAACAACAGATGTAAGCAGTAAAACATATACATTTTAATTGGTTGTCTTTTCCATGAACTGATAAGTTTGTAATCTGGCGCTTGTGCAGGATGTTTAAGCCGTAAATAACTCCGGTGAAAAAGGAGTATCTCAAGCCCTAAATTCTGTGCAAGGCCGGACCTTCTAGAATCTTGATGGAGACGACGGTTCATCGTGCCGTATCTGTTTCACTCAGATTTACTGTGGCCATCTGCGCTTTGACTGTAGGCCCATTGTTTAGTTGGTCAGCCAAGCACGGCACTTTTAAACGTGATAAATTATTATTCTCCATCAAAAGGTGAAAGGCCAAATGTGAATGATGGAGCCATCCGCCAAAGACGGAGGAAAAATGGATTGAAAATAAGCTCATTTCTTCAAAATGTGGACAATTTGGCCCAGTCCCAGTATTCGCACTTCGACCCACTCAATTGCAGGGGTCAGTTGATCGGTGCTAGTATGCAGATATATTCGCCTGACTTTACAATGCAGAGATCGTGAGTTCAAGACCCGGTCCAGCCTCCTTGTGTGGAGTTTGCATGCGCTCCCTGGGCAAAATGGTCTGGAAATATATATATATATATATATATACACTTTCCAGCTGTCCATCATAAGTGATGATGACCCTTGTTCCAAGGGAGGGGAAGGGTGGGGGTTAGCGACGCTGTCCCTGGAGCCATTTCTCATGGGCATAGAGCCCAATCCTCGCGCCACAGACACGTCCGCGGATGGAACACGGGAGGCCGGATGCCAGGGAGGTAACAGCCGCCCGTTCGTGCCGTTGAGTGCGTCTCTCTAATAGTCTGTCTTGATTGAGTCGATGTATTTCAGAGACCACCCTGGCACAAGTGGTCTGGCAGTTTGTCGATGCCAAAGTTTCGAGCTGCGTGGCATTGATGTTGGCTCGTTTGAGGAGGTCCCTGGTGTAGTCCTTGAGGCGTCGCTTTTGCTCCCCTGCAGAGCGCTTTGCGTCTTTCGGCTGTCCATAGAGGACTTGGCGGGACAGGCGGTGATCGGGCATCCGGATGGTGTGTCCAATCCACCGATGATGTTTCTTTGCAACTGCCGCTTCCATGCAGATGGAATTTGTGCACTGAATGTTGTCTGAGTGGGGAACTCAATATTCCCAGGACAGGCCAAGGATCGTCTGCAGGCTGCGGATCTTCGTACCAATTCTCAGGTGTCGGTTCGCAAAGACTGCTGCGTAGGCGACCCAAGGACGACGAGGCTTCATTTATAAGTTTGTGTACTTCGTCAAGGGAGCAATTGGAAGACAAAGTGGAGCCAAGGTATGTAAAGTGATCCACTATATTTAGCGAAATGCCATTGATGTGAAGGCTGGGTGGTGTGGGAGTTGGAGTCACAGGTTTGAACATGAGCTCCGTTTTTTTTAAGTTGATCTGGAGACCAAAAGACTGGTAAAAGCTCAAAATTGTGCTGAGTGCATGCTGCATAGATTCTGACACACACGCACACACACACACACACACACACACACACACACACACACACACACACACACACACACACACACACACACACACACACACACACACACACACACACACATACACACACACACACACACACACACACACACACACACACACACACACACACACAGAACGAAGCTTTCAATACACAGCTGAAAGTGTGTGAATGTGTGGGGCTCTCTGTTTAGTCACAATACAAAATAGAATAAAAAGAAAAAAGCTTAACAAAGGAAAGGATTTATCTGAAATTTGGTGGGGATATTTACTATAATAGGATGCAGAAAAGATGTCGAAAGGAGTTGTGCCTGCAATTGAACAGGGTGTCAGCAATTTCCAGGGCTGGGACATTCAGAAACTCTTACTAGCAGATTCATCCAAACGAATCCCAATCAGAAGCAAATATACTTGATGGATGAGCAAAGCGAAATTGCCCTTTTTTTCGTGACATAAAATTATGTGTGTCTTCGGTTTTCTCTGTGCGGCCACTTTTCTTGTCAGCACACTTGTCAAACTCATTTAAAACGCTCGTCATTCAGCGCCTTTAGTGCTCGCACCAAACAGTCCAGTGGCTTTCAAATGTGGTCTGCACTGAGGTAAATAACAAACATTAATGAGTGCTTGAAAAGTCATTGTGAAGCCTGGTGATCTGTTCCTGAAACTCAATAACATTCAGAGCTTCAACCTACATGAATTATTAATGAGGATTTATTCAGTGTGTGTGTTGGTGTATGTTCATGTGAGCTCTGGATAATATTGATTATGCTCCCTGTATCTTTGTTTATTAATATTGCAGGTGAATAATTGAGGATCTCCTGTTGCTATGACTGGGAGCTGCTGTATATAATTTGCATTGAAATGATTGATAGATGGGCTGGGAGAAGCTAACCTTTGTCTCGTGTGTGTACAGGTAAACAAGAATTGGATTGGATTGGATTGGATTGGATATGCCTTTATTAGTCTCACAGTGGAGAAATTTACATTTCACAGCAGCAAAGTGATGAAAGGAATGAAAGTAGAAAAACAAAATACATGAGCTGCTGGAAAGGCAGCCACTCTCGCGGCGCCGTCTTGAAGTCAAAAGAACAAAAAAAAAAAACTAAATAACAAATAATTAATTCTACGAGTGAATACTAGTATTGACAATTTGTTCATTTTTTGAATGACACAGACTACATGGGAATCCCTTATTGCTGCTGTTCACCAGTGGATTTGGCAATTGCCGCCATGACCGGCTTAGGACCACAACACTGAGTGTTCCACACTGGGGTGTGGGTAAAGTTCTGCCGGAGATGAAATGTGAAACTCGTTTTGGTAGGGAATTCTGTTCGAGACTTTTCCAGCAAATACTCACAAGATGTTTGTGTTGACCAGGTTTTAGAGGTACTGTATTTTCCGGTGTTTAAGGCACACCCAAAAGCCTTGATTTTCTTCAAACAATTGGATTGGATATGCCTTTATTAGTCTCACAGTGGAGAAATTTACATTTCAATGACCCTGCATCTTATATGTGAATTAATATTGAGCCACTAAAGGTCTTGCAACTACTGTCAGCAACCATGACTCCATTTCCCCCTGTAGAAGAAGAGTGTAACCCCAGCCTCTACTGTAGCGCCTTATTATGTGGTGTACCTTACATTTGGAAATCTTTTATATATTTATATATTATACTTGGAAAACTTTTTTCATTCATTGAAGGGGCACCTTATATATAGAAAAAGTTTGAAAATACATCATTCATAAGGTGCACCGCAGTATAAGGCGCACTTTATACACCGGAAAATACGTTAATATTGTATTTTTTTTGATTTGGTATAAACTCTGCATTATCGTATGTTCTGGTGTATAAGGCACACCCAAAAGCCTTGATTTTCTTCAAAAGATAACCCTGCGCCTCATATGCAGGTGTGCCTTATATGTGAAGTAATATTGAGCCACAACAGGTCTCGCAAATACTATCAGCAGACCGACTCCAATTTGCCCTAGAGAAGAAGAAGTGTCTAACCCCGGCCACTACTGTAGCACCTTAGTGTACCTTATATTTGGAAAGCTTTTAAATACAGTAAAGTCTCGTTATATCGATATCGGATATATCGATAGTCCCGGTTATATCGATACTATTTCTATGCACGCACTGAGAAAATTACATGCAAACAGGGTCGGATATATCGATAGTCCCGGTTATATCGATATTTTTTCGGACTCCCTTGAATATCGATATAACGAGACTTAACTGTATGTATATAATAATTTTGGAAAACTTTTTTCATTACTTTAACTTGAAAATACTGTACTTCATGATTTCAACATTACTTTGGTAATATTACAACTTTAAATGCAAGTTCGTGTTTGTGTTATTTTGCAGATTTTTTTAATGTATTTATTATTTGCAGTTACTGTATTTTTTTTTGGCGTACTCTGCGCCTCATAGTCCGTCCGGTGCGCCTCATACACCGGAAAGTACGGTATTTTACCCTGCCATCAGAGAAAACACAGCCCGTGGTGGTGATCAGTTGACAGCTCCTCCCCTATCTTCATACGAGTGTCCAAAACGTGTCCACAAATCCAATGGTATAAACTCAAAATCAATCACAGAACCTTGGCTGAGAGTCTCCGAGAGCCAACTGTACATGTGGACACCCTTATGTTTGAACATGTTGTTTGTTCTGGACAATCAGTGATGAACACATTAGTCCAGTAACAAAACATCACAAGGGTTCTTATCAGGAGGTGAAGGGTCAGGTGGCGAGGCATTGATGTTCCCCATCTGAAAGACAATCACCACAGTGGTTGCTTATATTAGCCTACTAAATAGAGCTAATCAATATGCACTTGGTGATGTGTTACACTGTGACCTAACCGTGTGAACAACCATTGGAACGGGCAAAGCACTTTTGTGTTTTAATATGTTGCCAATGTGACATCATGGTACGTTCGTGAAAAAAACCACAGTCTGTGTCACAACTATGACTTCGTAACGGAAATATTATTTAATGCTGCAGAGGCTCCGTTTTGATTCTAAGGAGACCAACCAGAAATGAAGGCCTCACATTGTCCTTGATGTTCCCATCCATAGCTCTTCATTACTGTGCCTCATTTAATTATCCTGCCACTGAGTACGCAGACAAGATGACTGTGTGATCAAGCTTGGGGTTTCATTTGACACTAATCAAATCAGCACCCTATGACATAATGTGGTGTATGTGGTGTGTATGTAGCATGGGTGTGTATGTAGATGCTTACTTGAAGTGCAGCATTGTGACAACACTGTAATCACACCTCGCATGCATACACTGTTATCTTTACATTTACAATTATGGTTATGCTTCATGATTTCAGATGTGGCATCTACCTGAATTGTGCAGATGGAGAAGGATGTTTGGGGGAGGGTAGATAGCATGACATCATGCTGAGATAATTGATTATCCGCGGTAAAAATGGCGGAAAGAGGATAAGGCAGCCTACTGTGTGTTTGTGTGCGTGCGTATGCCCGTGTGTGTGTGCGTGCGTGTGTGTGTGTGTGTGTGTGTGTGTGTGTGTGTGTGTGTCTGTCAGGACACTGTATATATTTATAGCTCATCTATCATTTGCACATGATAGAAGCTACATGTATTTGTTTTCCACCATATTCACCTCCCATCTTTTGTTGTTGCTCCGGCTTCTCCATTACTGTAATGAAACATAGCAATAATTCTGCAGTTCATCGTTGGCTCAAGGCAGCAGTGTGAAATTGGAACGGTCATGCAGGAGTGACGCTGTGAGCTGTTACTGCTGATATCAGCGTAGTGAAGCTGCAAAGTTGCTGCAGGGGGGCAAAAGCTTTGTGTCCCGTTCACCTTATCAACTTTGTTCATTCGGCCAAGAAACAAACAGTGTCCGATTAATCTGATTCCTTTATTTCGGAGTAGATTACAAGAGAGAGGTTCAAATCGATGTTGGCCAAATAAACTATAGCCCAACAGCTTGGTTGTGTACGTCCGACATTTCAGTGGGTTTGCGATGGATGAAGGTCCTATACCAAGACACTGACTTTGGGTACAGTTTATTGACAGATAAATCAAATGCCCTTCAATTTTTACCAAACACAAACCCACGATATTGATTACATACCTTAGCCAAACTATCACATGCACATCCTCACATATATATATATATATATATATATATATATATATATATATATATATATATTTTTTTTTTCTTTACTTCATTTAGTGTTTTCGCTGCCAGTTAGGCTCTGGCTGCAGAGCAAAAAAAAGTTCATTCAGCAGACAGAAGAAGGATCTGCGCTTTATTGCTCTGCAAAAATCCAGGATATTGCCCAAAGCAGAGCCCATGCATGACATTTATCCGATGACCTGATGTTCTGCAGAAGGCCAAACCACCATCAAAATAAAGAAGACAAACATGTGCTTGTTCTGGCTGATGGAGCATCAAAACACAACAATAAAGTATGTGTACCCCAGTTTAATCCATTATGTTGGACTTTTAGGTGGCCATACTTTATATATTAATATTACGTTCATCCTGTCAGTGGTCTTTTTTTCTTTTTATTTCAGAAAAAAAGGCCATTCTTGTGATTGCAGTGGTCCCTTGATAAGAGAGACCTAACTTATAAGCTTTCTGAAATCTTTAAGATGTGTGCTGTCATTCAACCAGTTTATTTTCTTATTTGACTTGAAAGGTACAGTGAACCCTCTGTCTGTACAGCATGTAAAGCACGGGTCTCAAACTCAATTTACCTGGGGGCCGCTGCAGGCAGAGTCTGTGTGAGGCTGGGCCGCATCGGTTTTTCCACAAGAAAATCACAGATAAAACATTCCAATGTTCTCAAAATCTTTATTTTTAACACACACAAAAATGAATTAAACGAATACTAAATGGAAAAATGAATAAAAATAAATCAAGGGTGTCCAAAGTCGGTCCTCGAGGGCCGCTGTCCTGCCTGTTTTCCAGCTCTCCCAGGAGCAACACACCTGATTCAAATGATCAGCTCATCAGCCAGCTCTGAAGCAGCATCAAAATGGTCCTGATGATTGGAATCAGGTGCGTTGCTCCTGGGAGAGCTGGAAAGCAGGCAGGATGGCGGCCCTCGAGGACCGACTTTGGACACCCCTGAAATAAATGAACCAGTGATAAATAAATAAAATAATTTAATGATCATAAGGCAGTTACAGACGACTGAAAAAAACACAGGAAAACTAATTATTTTAATAAAGTTTCAAATGTCTGTATTCACAGTTCTTTAACCTTTAACTTTCTTAACATAGAGAAAATATTGAACATGAACTGTCCGCAAAATATTTGGCCCGCGGGCCGCGAGTTTGAGACCGCTGATGTAAAGCCAAGTTTGACATGTGATTGCCTGTTCACGAAACAGTACATACAGGTAAAAAAAGAAGAAGCAAACAACAGGCAATGGGCTTTTAAACGTATTTGCTTAAAGCTAACACATATTGGGAAATGCCATTGTCAGGCTCCTGAACAGTATACGTGTGGCGGTATTACATTGCTTTAGGGCATAGGTGTCAAAGTCAAGTACGGGGCCCAATCCGGCCCACCACATCATTTTTTTTCGGACCGCAAAAGCAAATCAAACTTGTGAAATTCCACGATTCTTGCTAAAATCCGAACTAAACTTTCATATTTTTGGATGTAAACCCAATAACAGTAAATATTCTTGAATTCAGATTTGAAAACTAGGTATTCATTAATTTGCTGTGCACTCTATATGTAATATGGGGAGGGGATTAAACATTCTAATGGCTTCCCCAAATTCATAACGGCCTTCTAGAGGAAACCATAACTACAATGTGGCCCGCGGCAAAAAATTACTTTGACACCCGTGCTTTAGGCAAACCAACAATTTTTGCCTTGGAATAGCTTGTTGTGGAGTGTCAAAATCATGATTTTTTTTTTCCTGGTGGTCGTTCCGCCCTCACAAGGTGCCACCTGTCATGTGTGCTGAGGAGAGGTGCCAGTGGGAGTACAGGCAGTACAGAGTGACAGAGACAGCAGGTGGTCTGATTGGTTGGCCATCTGTCTCTGGGAGTGAACAGATGTCTGAGTAGGAAGACCAATCTTCACTTGCTTCCATCCTCACCTCTATTCTCTCTGCTTTCTTTTTGTGTGTGTGCTTTCATGTATGTGTGTGTGCGAGCGTGTGGTTGCAAGTGCAGACATTTGACATGCTGCACTTGGCTTGATACATGTCCGATCGGGGTTTGCATATGGATTGAGTTACCAGTGCAAAGGGTTTTGTCATAATGAAGAGCTGCCTCGTTACTATCACAAAAGATATGTCAACCGCTTTCAAAAAAAAAATCGCTTTGACTTTACTCTGCATACATGTTGATGATCATTGATGAGAAACTTTATTTCGTGTCTATATTACACCTAAAATACATTTTTCCTCCATCATATTTTACTATGGAAATTAATTCATCTTTGTAATGGTCATTTTTTTTGTTAAGGTCTTGTTTTGGCTCGCTTGTTTTGCACAGGCTTAGAGGAAATGTTGGAGTAATCATTGAAAATGAACACTCCTAATAATATAATAATACTATTATATTTTATTTTTGCCAGGTACTCAGAATTTGTGCAAATGTTGGATTAATGAATATGTGATCATCTTGATTTGTGGCAAAAGCAAGATAAATACCGATTTTTCAAATTAGAGAGACCCATGAAATGATGAGGAAAATCAGTTGATCAACATGTGCTTACTGCATTCCCTCTATATGGAAAAAAGATTACTCTTAGAAAACGTCAACCAATTGCCACCAAAAATGTACATGCACATCTCCACCCATGCTCACATCAATCTCAGAAAATATATATACATACTCTATTTTTTAAATGTCTCAGTATCTAGGACTTTATAGGCGTCAAATGTAACGTTTAACGTGTTTTAGAAAACCACAACTATTTGTCACAAAAATGTATGTAACTAGATCGGCCTATGCCCATGTCGAGTTCTGAAAATGTTAAAACAACCATGACGATATTTTATATTTTATGGACTTTATTATCTTCCTCTCCATAGGTGTTCAAAGATGGCATGTGGAATTATTCCACTTTGACTGGCTTGCAAATGGCTGATATTGCACCGCATCATTTTAATGATAAAGTAGCCGACACCACTGAGAGAAATAACCCGAGGAGAGCAAATCGGCTCATGTAGTTTACCACGTTTGCTGCTAGAGGGAGGTGGAGACCACAGTATTTGACCTCCATTCAAGTCAAATAACTGTAGAGCAGGGGTGTCAAACTCATTTCATATCGTGGGCCACATAGGGCCTCGGTCGATGTCAAGTGGGCTGGACCATTAAAACTACACCATACATGTTATAAATACCAAAAATATTAGTTTTGGTGTCAAGAAGCACAAGAACATGAGAAAAATGATGACATTTAATGAGCATTCCTTGTACACAATATTTTGTTGCCTGAACAAATGTACAATTTACTTTTGTCATTCACACATATATATATGCATTGCAAATGATCCCAATGATTCTACAACGGCACAAAACTCGAACAATAAATTGGTATCTAAAAATATAATAATGCACTTTAAGATTAAATGATATTTATAAAGAAAGGAATTTTTAAACCATTGTTTTTGTTCCTGATATTTGGCATCTTTTGGCCTGTACAAGTGCATGAATAACAAAGTGTCATGTCCTGACTAGCTGACACTTTCACAATGTCATTTAAGTGCTTGTTCGTGAGCTTTGAATGCATGTTTTGTTTTATCGATATCAGATTGGATTGGATTCACCTTTACAAGTCTCGCAGTGGAAAAATTTACATTTCACAGCAGCAAAGTTAGGAAAGGAATGAATACAGGAGCTGCTGGAAAGGCAGCCACTCATGCGGCGCCGTCTTGAAGTCAAAGGAACAAAAAACAACAACAACAACAACAACAAAATAACAAATAACATGACACCACTGTTAATCTGGGGTACCCTAGTAGTAGATACTGCTAAAATTTGTCCAGACCTCCAGAGGCAAATTTGCCCTTCAAATCTGCATCACATTGCAAATCAATTATTTCTAGCTGGATTTCAACCGGTAGAACAGAACTGTGCTTTGACTGTGAAATGTGAGCAAAAAAACTGAAAATGCTGTCTCAAATTCACCAAATAAAGAGAAAGAATTTATCAAATTCCCACAGTAATCCTGCAATCTTGTCTTTGTACTGCCTCACTTCCGCATCAGGTCTGGTCACATGCACACACATCTCTCAGACGGGGGAAGTGAGCGGGGTTGCCACTTGCCAGTTGCCTGTTGAAACCACGGTTGAAAAAAAATGACCGTTTTGAAAAAAAAACACTGCTGTTTTCTTCTACGTTGATCGAAACAGCACCACTCTGCCCCTTAGTGGACAATACTTGAATTGCACCTCATTGAAAATATGAATTCCATGTCGTTTGTGCATTTTTTCCACTTTTAAAATCATGCGGGCCAGATTAAACCTCCTTGGGGACCGGTTCCGGCCCGTGGGCCGTATGTTTGACACCTCTGCTGTCGTGGAAATACTTTTCCCCTTGTCTGTAAACAATAGTAGGAATGAAGGCAGGAAATGGCTGACGACTGCTTAGTTAAACTCAAAACATTGCAGTCGTCCAAACAATGCCCATGTCAGTTAATTTGCTGTTGCCCTGGTGTTCGTCCATTTTTGAATAACTTAACTGCTAAAATACGTATGTGTAAACTCTCAGTCATACAGGATTGGTTAATCGATGAAAAGGTTTCTTCAGCCGTCATCTGTACTTCTTTGAAGTTGTCGGATGTTTCGCTTCTCATCCAAGAGGCTTCGTCAGCGAACTAAAATCACTTTTTATTCAAATGCAAAACACCAATAAAAATGACCTCACGCCAAGACGTCTTGCATTGCTTGTGAATCCAAACAATGGCTTCAGATTCGGATAATATGCTTTCTTGTTACACATCCAGTTATGAATATGATTCAAATACACTGTAGTTTTGAAGAGGAAAGCATACATGTTTTCAATTGATTAAAGAATTATATGTGCCATTTTGAGGCAACATTGGGGGAACATCTCTCACCCAAAAAAAGGCACAAAATGGCGAGCTCATATGGCCAGCTCTGTTTCTTATATATATATATACAGTAAAGTCTCGTTATATCGATATCGGATATATCGATAGTCCCGGTTATATCGATACTATTTCTATGCACGCACAGAGAAAATTACATGCAAACAGGGTCGAATATATCGATAGTCCCGGTTATATCGATATTTTTTCGGACTCCCTTGAATATCGACATATATATATATGGGTGAGGCGGTCTCACCCATGGGGGGTGAGACCGTCTCACCCCCCATGGGTGGTATCTGAAAAAAACAGATCCCAGGAACAACATCAGATATCTCGGTCCAGAAAAGCACAGTGCTGGGAACAGCACGGAACAGCACGGATACTGCGCAGAACCCTCAAGCTTCCTGGCCTCTGGAAGAGGACCCGAGCTAAAATGGGGGACAGACACGACCCATGGGTCGTGAGGTGAGGAATTTTAATTTTATTATATATATCCATGATATATATCCATGATATATATATATATATATATATATATATATATATATATATATATATATATATATATATATATATATATATATATATATATATATATATATATATATATATGGTCAATGCGCATAGGAGGGTTTGATTACTAATGTGTCATGAGGGCTACTTCCAATCAGATGTGTGGTATCAGGGTGAAAAGGTTTCAAATGCCTCTGGCATTTTACCATGTGGTTTGAAGCCCTCCATGCACTGGTTTAGCGTCATACCCCTGTGGTTCGGAGCAGGTCTTCCCTGTGTGGTGTTATAAATGGCAGCGCCACAGGAAGTAGGCCAGTCACGTGTATGAGAATATTCAGTACATAAGGGAACAGCGGTGTTGAGGGATGCTTATTGGCACGATTGTCTCAGTGGAGCAGATAAGACAAACAATTGTTCACTTCGAGTCAAAGGCGCTAGCTATCTAGCAGAAATTCGTTTAATAATAATACATTTCATTTTGTATGCGCCTATATGCTATGGGTAAATTTTACCCGTTTCCATTTTTGTGTTGACCAAAGCACTGGAAATCCTTTCTTTTTCCTTTCTTAAAATCAGTTCTAAAATATCCCAATGGGATAGAATATGTTTTCTCTCTTTTCAAGTATGTTTGTAATATCACAGAAACACAAAAGTGATTTGACTGTTTTGTGTGGATTTTTACATATTGATAAAAATGACTCACAACATAATCAACATGATTTTTTTTCAACATAATATTAGGGTTAATATGATAATTATTCTGGATCTATATCAACATTCTGTATAAACAGCCAAAGTTCTTGGTACTCGTGTGATTAATAATGTTTATTTGCATCACACAATGAATCATTCAACATGACCTCTTTGACCTAGTAATCATGTAACAATAAAATACAAATTTCAATAGCTTGTGGAATTGCCTGAATAATCCCCACCAGAAAAATTAATAAACACATAAAAACAAAGGTAATTTAGACAAATTTCATTTGTCATTTTATTCCCAGTTACATTTGTTCTAGAAATGCAGCCTTTTCTAACCTTTCACTTCAATATCCGTCTTACACACAAGCGGTAGGCTCAGCATTCACACACGCACACAAACACACGCACACACACACACACACACACACACACACACACACACACACACACACACACACACACACACACACACACACACACACACACACACACACACACACACACACACACACAACAGTATCGTCACATTAATTTAATTCACATTCGCATTTACCTCTTCAACTGCATTCCAGCACAACCTGTTTTTCTTTTCTTATCTTGAGCAATTTCATTACTTAAATGGGAATAAATCCTTGCTTATCAGCATCTTCATGCTGTCTTGATTCAGAGAGCACAGGAAATGAATAGTAAAGTAATTCATTTACAGAGTGTTTGATTTTACTGTTTTGGCCGCTGGTGGCCGTTTGTCAATATTTTTGCTGAGAGACTAAACACAACGTGTCAGTCGTATTGAAATAGGTCAAGTTCCTGAAAACATCGCCCCTCTAACAATGGCCATGATTAATGAAGATAAACGAAGGCCTCTCCAGAGATTGTCGAAAGGATACCCTCTTGTATGCATTTGTTCATCGTATAGATTTATCTATTCTCATATATTTTCTCTCGGAAACCCTCAGTGCACCGTCTGCAGTGAATTCTGGTTGTCAGTGGCGACGGTTGCCAGGCGACCACTCTGGTGTGACTTCATAGCATGGGACGTGTGTGCTGTGGTTCAAGATGAATAGGAGGGCATTTATCCCTTTTTTAGACTCAATATGTGAATTTAAACGGTTATTTCAGACCCCTGATAGACATCAGTCATGCAGCATGTGGTTTTGTCACACTTGATATTAAATGCATTTGTTTGAGAAGTCAACCTCAATCAAATTAGGTTTTCATGTTCTCGTGTTAAAGAAGTTTAGACACAAAGACTTTCTTTGAATGGTAAAAGTGGTAGAAATGAGCCTGATTAACTATTCTCTCTTTCTTTCAATATGTGACACCCTCTCTCTTTTGCTCACCCACTCATTCCCGGATGCCCTTCCTCTTGCGTACACTTTGCACTGCTGTCCATCTTCCTCCCTCAATTTCTGTCTCTCTGCACTCGTGAGATAAGCTTTTCCACGCTGCGAGCGACAGCGCTGGTGCGAGTGGTGATGGTGATGAGGTGTGAGGTAGGAGGAGAGGGGTTTTCCATCTCCCCTTTGTAACAAACCACCTGCAGGGCTGCTACTGCACCCACACAAATAGAATGTGGGCCTCATCTCATATATGCATTTCCCCCTGCACATTTGCAAACTGTTTCCTTGAAATGCAGTTTAATTAACTTCAGATTGCATGTCTCAAACTTACTGCCCCACCCTTCCACTTCCAGCATAGTGGTTCCTTGATTAATAATTTAAAACGTTTTAAGGTGTTATTTCTTTATGTATTTATTTTGCACCCCTAGTCCCGTCCAACCCCAAAAATAAAGACAATACAGTACACATTTTTGTAAATACTGAGGTTAGCCTTTCTGTGCCAAACGTTAAAGGAAAAAAGGGTAAATGTCAGGTGACACTACAAATGTTATTTTTTTATTCTTTTATTTTAATTGTATTGTATTGTATTGTATTTTTGTGAAATCTCACATATAGCCATGAGTCATCTTTTACAGAGTGTAAAATTGCATCAAATTATCTATTCCTTTGGGCTTTTCCATTCAGGGGTCGCCACGGCGAATCAGTGTCCTCCATCTAACCCTGTTTTGTGCATCTTCTTCTCTCTGAGAAAAACTCATTGGCGACATCTCCTGGAAGATGAACACATATCACAAATTGAAAACCGATCCGGTACTCTCTTGGATCAAATCACGAGGGAGCTTCTAGGACGATCTAGGACACGGGGGCTTCTTCTTTTCCTTTCGGCTTTTCCCTTCAGGGGTCGCCACAGCGAATCAAAAACCCAGTTTTGTGCATCTTCTTCTCTCACACCAGCTACTTTCATGTCCTCTTTGACAACATCCAAAACCTCCTCTTTGGTCTTCCTCTCGGTCTCCTGCCTACGTCTTCATCTCTGTGTCACATCTCGTCGCCGTCCTGGGCGTGCCCCGCCCCTCCTGTCACCTCCTCCGCTGCTCCCTGGAGACGGCCCCTCCCATCATCATGCACCTGGGTTCCCACAGCTGATTGTCATTCCCTTGATTGTGCCTTCTGACTATATCTACCGATCGCGCAATACAGTCAACGTCGGAGTATTCTGAAAGCTACCCTGTTACTTCCGTGCCGTCAGATCAGCTGTCACCGATCTCCCTCACGCACCTCATCCTGCTGTCATTTTTTCATGCGTGCCTCAGTAAAGACTTTTGTATACGAGTATCTGTCTCGCCGTGTATTTTGGATCCACACTCCCCGCTTTCCTTTCGTCACTCGAGCCCTGCCCTCGAGCCTCAAGTGACGTGACACTCTGCTACCTCCAGCTCTGCTTCCTGCCTTTTCTTCAGTGGCACTGTCTACAGTCCAAACATCATGGCTGGTCTCACCACTGTTTTTTACACTTTTCCTATCATCCTAGCTGAAACCCTTCTATCACACATCACACCTGACATTTTTCTCCAGCCGCTCCAGCCTGCCTGGACACGCTTCTTCACCTATATTCCACACTCTCCATTGCTCTGGACAGTTGACCCCAAGTACTTAAAATCCTCCACCTTCTTTATCTCTTCTCCCTGGAGCATCACTCTTACACTTGGATCCCTCTCATTCACACACATATATTCCGTCTTGCTGCGACTGATCTTCATTCCTCTGCTTTCCAGAAAAAAACTTCAACCGCTCTAGTTTCTCCTCCACCTGTTACTTGCTCTTGCTACTGATCACAATGTCATCTGCAAACATCATCAATCCAAGGAGATTCCTGTCTAACATCGTCTGTCAGCCTGTCCATCACCATCGCAAATAAGAAGGGGCTCAAAGCTGACCCCTGATGAAGTCCCACCTTGACCTTGAACTCCTCCATCACAATGACAGCACACCTCACAACTGTCTTCCAGTCATCATACATGACCTGCACCACTCAGACGTACTTCTCCATCACTCCAGACTTCCTCATGCAAAACCACAGTTTTTCTCTGGGCAACCTGTCATACGCTTTCTCCATATCTAAAATCGCATCAAATATCATTGAAAATTTCTGCTGAGAACCAAAAGTGACCATTCACTTGCTAAATGATGTATGCGTTTATAAAACACTACTGTCTTTCACTGGATTAATGTCTGGATTATCCCATCCTTCTGCTTTGCTCAGCTCCTGATTTGGATTTATATTGTGTATTTTGAATTTATATAAATTATTCAGTGAGTATCACCCTCCACGGCTTTTATTTAATCGCATAGCTAAATATCCCTTAGATCCACTGTTAATTTGTGGAATTAGATTGTTCTGCTGCCTATGCCAATGTCCTACTGTAACGTCGGAACACACCCCCACTTCGCTACCAAAAAAATAAATAAATAAATAAATAAATTAATAGAAACAGCCAAGTGTGCATTATGTTCATGGATGTGTCCACATGCAACATGCAACTCATCAAGTTCCAGACAATGCACTTTTCCATCAGAACTCACTGTGTATTGACCTTTGATTGTTAACACGCACGCACACACACACACACACGCACACACACACACACACACACACACACACACACACACACGCATACGCACACGCACACACACACACACACACGCACACACACACACACGCACACACACACACACACACACACACACACACACACACACACACACACACACACGCACACGCACACGCACACACACACACACGCACACGCACACGCACACACACACACACGCGCACACGCACACACACACACACACAAACACAAGTCGATTAGTGTTGTTATGTGCGAATCAGTAGTCTCTCTGCCGAATGAGCAGTTGCCTTTCGAGAGGCATTGATTTAGCTGTAATGCTCTGACAGGGTTGTGCATTGACTTATGGATCCCTCAGCCAGATGTGTGAATCACAATAAATATTGCCCTCTCTTTTCCTGTCCGTCTCCTCCATTTCATTATAGCCAATCTGTGTTTATACAAGCCACATGGCCTCTTATTGTGTTTGTCATTCCACTTGATGCAACCTATTCTTGCATATGAAAACAAACAGTGCATTCCACAATTGCAGTTCCATTATCTAACAAAAGCAAACCAACTGAGCTAAAGGATGACATTTTAAATGAGTACCATGTGTTTTTGAAAAAAGTTTCGGACATTTCTCAGTTAAAATACCCAAAGGATGAAAAGCATAGCAAACAATAGTTCATGTCTTGCTGAAATCAGACCTTTTTTTCAATAACACCATTGCAAATACAAAAAAAAGGAAAAAAAAACTGTGAAAAAGGTGTGCGTATTTAAAGAATCGGAAAAAAATCTACAAAACCATTGGCCAGGCATTGTCTAATTACAATTATGATGTAACTCTAAACGTATCTATTCCAACTCCCTTTTCTTTATTTCATTATTAATATATCGTCAGTATTCAGGAATGTGCATAGTCCAATGTGTTCATGTCATAATTTATATGCTTTAATACTTACCAAAAGCAAACAACTTTTTATTCAGCATCCAAAACGTGATTCAAGGGTCTAGGCACCAGTAATGCCATGAAGAAAATTAAGTTGAATAAAAAAATGATGGGCTGCCAAAGATATAAAATGATACTCATCTGCATGCAAATTTACCTTTGCAGCTAACACGCTTCGTTTTGCAAAAAAAAAAGAATCAATTGGTAAGCAAAACGGTTTACTCAGTGAGTCTTGCAAGCCTCTAAAAGACATAATAACACCCTTAATTCTCCCTTCCTGCTTGTGATGTAGTTTAATTGATAAATCAGTACAATTAAACCCCTTCTTTATCCTGTGGAAGAGCTGCGCGCTAATTATCACAGCCCATTGGTCGTCTGCTTTGTATGGCGTAATTGCTGTTCTGTGTTGAAAGCGCCTGTGGGGGGGGGAAAAAAAATCACACACATTGTCTTCACATATTTGTTTACACGTTTGTGCAGAGGCCATCATGAAATGGCTGTAGGGGATGGCTGTAGCAAATTAGGCACTGTGAGATTGAAACTCAGATAGAACATCAGAGACAAAATTTGCAAGATAGACATGATGAATCACCACACTCTGATTGTGGTGTGTTATGTTGCATGTGTGTCATGAAAAAGGTCAACGAGGGATTCATTTTAAGGTCCAGATGGACCAGCGTAGACCAGTAGAAGAGGAGGTGGAAGGGGGATGGTGTTCGACCAGGGGTGAATTTCAGGGTAGCATATTGTGCTATGCATCGAGCTGGGCAATATTGCCCTGTTATTATAATACCTCCTACATACCTTGCACCCATTCTCTTTTTTATGTGAGGCTGTGTGAAAGATTTATTGGAGGCTGGTATGCATTGGGGGCAGGACTAAGGTGTATTCTGTTGGCATATAAATGTGTGTGATTGTGTGTTTGTATGGGTGTGTGTGTGTGTGTGTGTGTGTGTGTGTGTGTGTGTGTGTGTGTGTGTGTGTGTGTGTGTGTGTGTGTGTGTGTGTGTGTGTGTGTGTGTGTAGGAAACCTGGGATTTGCTGCCAAATAGATTGGGCCGTATGTCACTGAGGCTCGGCAGACTGGGTTTAAAAATAAAATAAAATAAAAAGGCACATATTCAAGGCAGCTTGAATAAATATCTGTTCTGTTGGAACCATAGACATTCTCCTGCCCAAAGAGACCCCAAGCTAAATTGGTCTTATTTACTGGACTCAGCTTCTACATTTGCAGAGAAGAAGAAACAACAAAATAGGAAAAAGAGGCAATGCTGTAATTGGAGCCTGTTCATTCCCCATGCACTACGACTGCCGCTATCACGGGTCAGCTAAATAATGAAATTTCCCACGTGAGACCACTGCTTCACTTACCCAATTTTGTCCATTATCAGTGCTTGTGGGAGAACGAGGGGCTGATATAGTGCGGGTGTGTTCATTTGTGTCGAGCTTTTGTGTGTGTGTGTTTTTGTACGATGGAGTGCACGAGTAGCGCATGCTGTGATACAATCATATGGTCTAGTGGCGCTGCTCAGCACAAAGTGATACATTTTCTGATGTGAAGTAGACCACGGAATATTCTCCTCTGGGAGAACCCATGTTTGAATGCGTTTCATAAATGAAACCACACGCCGTGGGCAACGCTAGCTCATTTTCACTTGATGTTTGCTGCCGCAAAAGATAACGACCTGAAAGGTAATGTTTTGTTAGAAGGACGTGCTGGACGTGCTGCACGCAGCTCGAATGCTCCTAATCTTGCGTGTTCTACCGGAAACAAATTCCTTGTGTGTTCTACATACTTGGCAATAAAGATGATTCTGATTCTGATTCTGATCTCGACGTTTTGAGTTGTCATTGCCAAGAGGGCCATTCTGCATTCATGTGGAGATGGCGGCTGCCATGGCTAGCTTGTTGCCAGAACGACTCTCATTTAGCATTGGAGATATGCTGATCAAGAAAGCCCCCAAAATGTTGACCTATATACTCTCTTAATTGGATAAAACAAATTACAAATAAAAAGTTAGTAACAACATTAAATTCAGCAAACAGTTTTGTTCAATTAATTAATATATTAATTAATATATTAATATTAATAATCATCCAATTTGTAGTCGCATGACCTTTTCATTTAAAGGTACAAGTAAGTATTTTTTTCTTCTCAGTGTGTCCCTAACAACCCTTTCCACCCTTAACATTTTAGAGCAGGGGTGCTCATTACGTCGACCGCGATCTACTGGTCGATCACGGAAGTAGTACTGGTCGATCGCAGCGTGACAGTAAAAAAAACATTTGTCAGCCTATCAAACGTCCCGTCACTTGATTGACATACAGGGCAACCATTCAGATGACAACTGAATTTTGACCTTTAGGTCGCCGTGCATGCGTAAACAACGGCGCTAAACGCAGCAAAATTTACAAGCTAGTCAGCGAATTACCTCAGATTTTAAGCCCTTGCTAAAACATATGGTGATCAAAATGAGTGAGAAACCGGGACCAAGTAAGGGGGCAAAACATATTACTTTCATACGGAATGGGAAAATGTGGAGCGCCATTTTCGGACTGTTCATGGAAAATACGACATTGACTTCACGCCGAAAAGCCAGCTGAGAAAGAGAACAGTGGACGAACTAAAATCCCAGTTGTCCGGACAGCAGTCATTTTTCACTCAACATACTTCAAAAGCAAAAGTCGCCACCGAAGCATCTTTCCGGGTGAGTCACGCCATTGTTAAAAACAATAAGTCCTTCCAAGACGGAGAGATGGTAAAAGAAGCATTCGTTGAAGCAGCTGACTCCTTGTTCACAGACTTGGACAGTTCTGTAACTTACTCACACAGGAAAAGTACCCCAACTTGAGGAAATGTGCTACCTCCTTGACTGCATTATTCGGCTCCACTTATTTATGTGAGTCAGCCTTTTCCTACATGAAAATCATTAAGTCCAAATACCGTTCCACCATGAATGATGAACATTTGCAAATGTGCTTGAGGCTGGCTGTCAGCAGCTACTATCCGGACTATGCATCCCTGGCTGATTCAATTCAGTGCAAGTCATTAAAGTAAACTCAGGTAATTACAAAAAAATGTTAATAGTTATTTATTATGTTATGTATAGGTAGTTATTATGAGTGTTGTGCAATATTGGCTTTTTCAGTTATGCAAGGTACATCAACATACATTGTACATACAAAGAATCCTTAAAACATTTGAAAATAATTATGTTTTGCATTTTTGTCGTGGGTAGATCATTTTGACTTGGTAGTTTTTGTAAGTAGCTCGTATGCTGAAAAAGTGTGAGCACCCCTGTTTTAGAGGGATGGTCTGCTTTCGTCACCTGGATGTCATTTCATATCATACTTACAAAATGCACCTGATTCAAAGCCTCGGCAGAAGGAGATAATTGAGAAACACAAACAAGAATTACATAAATAAACAACCTGTCAAGGTCCCCAGGGGTGCTCGGGCAATCGGAACACTGTTGTGTTTTAAATATCACCCAAGCACAGCTAAAAAAAGACAGTAATGTCCATGGCAGTTAATTATGGTACCATTATTTTTTTTTCTGGGTCAATGCAGAGAAGCCTGGTGGAAAATAATTGAATTAAGGAAGAACTTTTCACTTTTTAGAAGTGGAAAGAATGCTCCTTCAACACAAAGTAGCAGGTGAGCGTGACATCAATGATTGATACCTCCATACCTTGATTGTTGAATTAGGCCAGAATATCAATACGTATATGTGTATGTTCCCATGGTATAAAGAAATAATTACTCTTCTGAAAAAAAAAGTCAAAATGGTGCCATGATTGCCTACAACTGGAGGCCAGGTGAGAATAGCTGTGTGTATGAAAAACAAGGTTTGTGTGTTTTAGCAAGTGACTCATGCTCTTGTCTATTAAAGGACAACCGACGTCACTTTTTTGTTTTTTAACTGACATCAGAAAAACGTTTTATAGCATCTATCTAAAAAACCCAAAACACGCAGTATGATATTTTTCGTCAAATGATAAACACTAATAAAAATGACTTAAAGTGTCCAAAATCTGCAAAAAATTGATTTAGAAAGTCGCGCCCCAGTTTGTGACATCACGCCAAGACGCCTTGCATTGCTAGTGAATCAAAACAATGGCTTCAGATTCAGAGAATATGCTTTCTTGTTACACATCCAGTTATGAATATGATTCAAATAGTTCTGAAGAGGAAAGCATACATGTTTGCAATCGATTAAAGATGAGAAGGTTTCTTCAGCCGTCATCTGTACAAAAGTGAAGGTTTCGGACGTTTCGCCTCCTATCCAAGAGGCTTCGTCAGCGAACTAAAGTCTGACTGGTCGTATCGGCCCTATTTATATATCCCTAATGTCCAGACATGGTGGCGCCGGACACAGCTATGATAGGTCCCTACTCTCAGGTTAGGGGGGCAGAGGACCCTTCCCTGTGGCCCCACTGATTGACTGGCCTATTACTCCCACTCCCACCGGTATCACCTCATCAGCATAACGACCCTCATCAGCATTACGAAAGTTGCCTAACCTGTTTTGCCTAAGCAGGCTATTGTATGAACGATCCAAATTTAACCTCACCCCACCAGACCGGTTTAATGAAGGATTTTGTTGTTTTATAAGAATCGCTTCTTTTACCCCCCTTTCAAACCATCTATGTTCTTTCGCTAAGATTTTAACCTCATTGTCGTCAAATGAGTGGTTGCTAGCTTTTAGGTGCAGATGTACTGCCGATTGAGGTCCACTTATATTATCCCTGCGATGTTGATAAAGTCTTTTTTTGAGAATTTGTTGAGTCTCCCCAATGTACTGCTCTTTACAATTTTCATTCTTACAATGTATGGAATAAACTACATTACTTTGTTTTTCATTTGGTAGCCTATCTTTTGGATGCACTAATTTTTGCCTTAACATGTTTATCGGTTTGAAATAAGTAGGAATTTTATGTTGCCAAAGGACTCTTTGTAATTTTTCAGAAACTCCTGCAATGTACGGTACTGCTACTCCTCTCCTTTTTGTATCTTGAGAATTATTGGTTTCATTCCCTATTCTTGAATGTCCTCAGGAGGACATTCAAGAGAACCAACTAGCCTTCTTGGATTGTAAAGTAATTATAAAAGAGGACAGAGTGCTAAAAACAGAAGTCTTTAGAAAGGCTACGCACACTGACCAATACTTACTCTATAAGTGACCTATCATAGCTGTGTCCGGCGCCACCATGTCTGGACATTAGGGATATATAAATAGGGCCGATACGACCAGTCAGACTTTAGTTCGCTGACGAAGCCTCTTGGATAGGAGGTGAAACGTCCGAAACATTCACTTTTTGTACAGATGACGGCTGAAGA